>NC_141609.1:33917521-34187521 GCF_047967505.1 Dipteris shenzhenensis | reverse complement strand
TGTGCCCAAAAAACATCTGTGTGACCATATGTCAGATTGGAGGCCTATTACTTTAATGTCTGTAGTTTACAAACTCATTGCCAAAATGATTGTGTATAGGCTTCACGGGATATTGAATGCGGGCCTTCATCCTTATCAATATGGGTTTGTGCCGCGAAGACAAATCCATGACAATATCTCCAATGCATTGACTGCAATTGAATATGCTAAGTACTCGCATCAAGATGTGCTCATATTGCAGGTAGATATTGCTAAGGCATTTGACACTGTTCAATGGGATTTTCTCTCTCAAATCATGACAAAGTTGGGCTTTGGTCCCAAGATAGCAAATGCAGTTTATTGGCTTTATTCTGGCTCTACTTCTCAGTGCATTCTTGGGGGTCATCTATCTCGGTCATGGACATTGGGTAGATCAGTTAGACAGGGCTGCCCTCTTAGTGCTCTCTTCTATGCTATTGTGACCCATCGCCTCTTGATGTATCTTGATCATCTTACAAACACAGGACAAATGACTAGACTTAAAATCCCTGGGGCTGCATCTTTTTTGGCACAAGCATATGCTGATGATTCCTTCTTTATGCCACAGAATTCTCCTCGGGAAGTTCACGTGCTTATGACCACACTATCATTGTATGGATTAGCAGCGGGATTGCATGTCAATTTTGACAAATCTAAATTGCTTCCTCTGAAACAATGTGACTGGCATTCTATTCTTTGGCCAGGTCAGGTGGTGCATTCCAAAGATGTAGTCAGGCATTTGGGATATCCTATAGGATGGCATATCACCAGGAAGTAGCAGTTAAAATGGATCTTCCAAAGACTTCAACATAAACTGGAATATTGGAAAATTTCTACTTGGCTACTTCATGTCAGGCTCAAAATAGTACAGTCCATTGTAATGTCCTATGTTCAGTTCTTTTTGCCTTTGCTACATTGGTCCCCCAGAGATATTTCAGCCTTTATGTCTCAAGCTATGGAGCTGTTATGGAGGACAAAAACTGCTGTGAAAGCATTGAGACTGATGAAGATGGAAATGGTGTGCTCTCCTAGGATGCATGGTGGACTTAATGTTCTCAATATAAGATATCATGTACTTGCAAAAGGCGACTATGCTCCATACTTTTTTCCATCAACAATAGCCATGGACTTGTATGATAGCATCCATGTGTGTCAACATGAGGACATCTGCATATGGCCATTGGACTACCGATCATTGGGAGGTTGTCATTGGGAGATTTGTAGGGAAGATACTTGGCTGTCCTTTCTCTACTGCTCTGATACTTGACTGGAAACAAGTACTTTCTAAGGTCAAATGGGCTCCTGATAACTGCTCGGGGACAAACTCAATGAGAAAAGAAAGTATTCATTGGAGTGCCATCTTTGACATTCCACTTGCTTTACAGGAACTTGTTCGGGCATATAATCTCATGAAATTGGGAATTAGATACATAAATGATGCGGTAGATGATCAGGGCTATGTCTTATCTTTTCCTCAGGCCACTGCTTCCTATGCATTGGGAATGCATCATAGGTCGATATGGAAGAAAATTGCTGATTTATTACATCCTCTTCTACCTGTTCCTCCTGTGGCTGGCACAGACAAGCTTATGGATTGGCAATTGCAACCCTTTGCTACATGCTCTCATCCTGTTCCTCTACCTGCCTTGACCTCCATCAAAGCCTACAGGCTTCTTCAGCCTGCTCCATGGATTCAGCAATATGCTAATACTCTGTGGCATATCAGGAAGCCCCTCTCATGGTGGCGGAAGAATCTCCGAATATTATGGAAGTGTAAAATGCCTTTGAAACAAAGACTTTTTCTTTGGAGATGCATGACCGGCACATTGTCAGTGGGAATCACACTTGCCAAACGTCACATTGCACCATCCACATGTTTACAATGTCAGGCTCCTTCAAAGACTGTTCCTCATTTGCTTTGGCACTACCCGTGTTCTAGGAACCTCTTTGGGAGAATTTCAGATCATCTTCGGCTCCGTTTCCCGGGAAACATTTTTGGTTATTTGGCAGATTTATGAGGTCTTTGTCTCACTATTCACTATTTCTCTCATGGGTGAGATATTGGGCTCTTTGGACAATCTGGAGTGTTGAGCATAATTTGGCATACTTGGGTCGCCAGATTCAAAAGTCATATGAATCTTTTCGAGCCTCATTGCGGCAATCCTTATATGATGCCTGCCATGAGGGTGATATACATGCTTTTTGCATAGAGCTTTTCTTTTTATGTTTCTGATCTTTGGGATACTCTCCATTTTGGAGACTTCCCATCTTGTAAATTTATGAGAATATAAATACACTGCACTGGATTTTACTAAAAAAAAAAGTGTGTGTGTGTGTGTGTGTACATATACACACACACACACACACACACACACACACACACATATATGCATGCATGTGTGCATATATATATATATATATATATATATATATGCATGCATGTGTGCATATACATATATATGTACACACACACACACACACACACACACATATATGCATGCATGTGTGCATATATATATATGCATGCATGTGTGCATATACATATATATGTACACACACACACACACACACACACACACACACACACACACACACACGTGTGTGTGAGAAAAAAAAGTGTGTGTGTGTGTGTGTGTATCTATACTATATAATTGATGATGTTCTCTCTCTAGAACTTGACACTCTCTTTATGGTGTCA
Organism: Dipteris shenzhenensis; assembly: GCF_047967505.1. Taxonomy (NCBI): domain Eukaryota; kingdom Viridiplantae; phylum Streptophyta; class Polypodiopsida; order Gleicheniales; family Dipteridaceae; genus Dipteris; species Dipteris shenzhenensis. The sequence goes on along the minus strand of NC_141609.1, from coordinate 34,184,805 downwards.
CATTCACAAAGCTGGTTTAAAATAATTGAAGAAGTGGCACGATCGAAGGGAAGGTTCTAGGAATCCCTCCGCCCTTATTGGCATCCATGGCTTCCCTCCCATCACAACCTTCCATTTTCCCTCTTCTTGCAGCTTGGATTGGGCATGTGCTCCCATGGAATGCTACATTGAAGGTTGAGCAGCAGGAGTTTATTGTGTGTGTGTGTGAGAGAGAGAGAGAGAGAGAGAGAAAGAGAGAGAGAACGATTTGGCTGGAAAAACTTACGTGTGTGGCATATAGATCCTTTAACCTCAATATGAGGAGGCTCACATACACCTCCTCATTGAAGTCTCCATGAAATGCAGTCTTGATGTCTAGTTTATGCACTTGACAATGATGATGGGTTGCAATAGTGATGACAAGTAATGCGTGAATCCGGTGCAAATGTCTTCTCAAAATAAATGCCTTGCTTGTGAGCATTTTGCAACAAGTCGTGCTGTGTGGTGATCAACACTATCATCAGCTGTTCTTTTGAGTTTGTATACCCACGTGTCATGAAATTGTACTTCCAAGAAATAAAGAGAGAGGTTTTATTTTTGACTCCGGTCAAAGAGAGTTGACTTTGGTCAACCAGAAGAAGTTCCATTTTCCTTTCTTTGGCATTGGTTAATGTGCATCGTGGGGATGCTCTCTAGTGACTAGGATTAGTCCAAGAACTAGAATGCATGCATTAGCTAACTTGAAGTGTTGGATATTTGTTTTTTGATTTTGTAGGATCTTGGAGAGTGCAAAAAAGACCCAAGTTTAAGGGGAAAAGCACAAAAAGTAGGTCCCACGGGAGAAAAGCAGATGGCAAGTAACCTAAAAGATGGCACTATGGGCTAGGAAATCGCCTTTTTGGAGAAGAAAAGCTATTGCTTTTGATGAGTAATTGGCCTATTTTGCTAAAAGCACTCCCCAACTTTTTGGGAAAGCTTAGCTTTTTGAGAGAGCAATCCTATCTTTTCAGGGATGAGAATCCAAGCTGTATCAGCTTCATGCTCCTCCGTGAGCCAGTTGTAAAAGAGTTTTCTATTGCAATAAATCCTTCGAGGACCAGAGGGCAGCCCTTATTGTGCTTAGATTTTCTGTGAATTTGAAGCTATGTTTAGTTAGAGAAAGGTTTCACCCACTTGGTGCCTATAGCATGCTTGTCTTTAGGAAAATCACACAACTCCCTATAGCACACTTTGCCTTAAGGCAAATCACACACCTCCCAAGTGTCATTGCAATGAATTGAATCTAATTCTGATTGCATAGCTGCCATCCAATCCTTATTGTCAAAGGCATCTTTGTGACACGATGGTTCCTCATTGCAAGCTGCAAGAATCAAAGCAACCTCCATTATGCATGAATCATGAACCGAATGATTATTCTTGCATGTGACAACAAAAGCCCAATCATGATGAGCAATATCTATTAACCGGACACAATACAAAGCAGATGGAGCCCCACCAAGCTATAGTCCTCTAATCTTACCAAAGCTCTCCTACTATCTGCGTGGCACTACTAGATCATCCTCCACCTCCTGGATGTAGGCCCAAGGGAAGCCTTGCCTGCTGCATCTCCTGCGTTCATCCGCATATTTCTTCTGCTTGGCTTGGGCATCCTGCATATTCTTTTTTGCCAACTGCAGAAGGGCATCCATCCTCTCCAAGTCATTCCGTGCTAGCTGATTTTTCACAGCCATGCCAGTAATTGAAGAAGGCATCCCGACCTTGCATCCGTACATTGCCTCAAACGGGCTCATGCCAATGGAGAGATGCTTGGTACCATTCAGCAAGATTCAGCAAGTGCCAACCTTTTATCCCAAGACTTTCGAGTATCATGACAAAGTGCCTCAAATTTCCCTCCACCTCAAATTTTCCTCCACCCATTTGTTCATCCTTTCTGACTGTCCATCAGTCTCAGGATGGTAAGCAGTGCTAGGTGTGAGTAAAGTACCCACTGCTGTAAATATCTCCTGTCAAAAGTGACCCATAAATTTTGCATCTCTGTCACTGACAATTTCCTGAGGGAAACCATGATGCTTAAAGACATGCTCAATGAATTGCCAAGCAACCTGTGATGCTGAATACCAGGTCTTAGTGGGTTTAAATCGGGCCTGTTTTGTCATCCTATCTACCATAGCAAAAATGCTGTCCCATCCCTTCTCTGTAGAACGAAATGCTGTGATGAAATCCATTGCTATGTGCGCCCATTTGCCCTCTGGAATGGGTAATGGCTGCAAGAGACCTGCAGGTAATTTGAAGGACAGTAAACTAACCAGTAACCAATCAACACTGTTACATAAACAATTCAGCAAAAGTATTGGGAGCTAGAGTGCCCCTTCTCAAAAGCAAAGACATAGATTGGCCCCAAACCTTGGCGCTCCTTTCGGTATTTCTTTAATCAAGTGAGAGACCCAGAATTCCAGGCTACATAAAGGATACATCCCTTCTTACAACTGGGGCATTCCACATCCCAGTTGGCATCCACATACCCTGCAAAGCCTTTACTGTTCGCTGCTCTCACCACTCCTGGCAGTTTGTCTCCGTCCCTAGTCCAGGAAGCTTGCACACAGCCCCTGGAACTGTCAGTAGTAACCACACTTGGCCATACAGTTCTCCATAGCCGTTGCCATTGCCATTGCCATTGCCATTGCCCGATTAGCCATCTATCTGCTCAAAGCAGAAAGGGAAAGCATACACAAGCTTTCTCCTTTGACCAAGACTGCCATGACCAATAGTCTCTCACCCTATGGGTCGCACATATCCTGATACAATAACTTGTTTCCCAAAAGAGATCTAGCATCACAATACAGCAAACAGTATGGTAGTCACACCTGGACCATCCCTCTCGGGGTTCCATTCCAAGCATGGATTTCCGACCCCTGCCTACTCAACAATGAGATTGTACCAAAGATGTGCCGTTTGCCTAGCAATCACTGCCTGCATGTGACCTATCTCCTGGAGAAACCAAAAGCATATTCCCACACGGAGCATGTTACTAGCCAAAGCCAGCAAATAGGATACACAATGAGTACAAACCCACTCGCATTCGGTGCTCTTCCCACACTCCATAGGCATCAATATCACAACACAATAGCTGTCACGGGGACGTGAATTTTGTAAGCAAATAAACTATGACTAAGTTTGTAACCAATCTGGCCATAGGGGACTGGCCTAGAGGAGTAGTGAGCTCCTGAAAGCCCCTAGTGTTAACATCTAACTGGACACACTTGCTAGACCTAACTGTTAGAATCAAGGCATGGCATCACTTTGACCCCGCGGAGGGGTGTCATGGAGCTAGGAAGTTTGCCCCAAGATAGATTCCCAAGTTTCACGTTGGAAGAGGGGTTAAAAAGGACTAAAAGGTTGCCCCTAGACAGTACCAATGTTTGTCATTGGTTAGTGGGGTTAGGACCTTTAAAAGTTGCCCCTCGGAAACCAACGCTTCCTTGGTACAGGGGGTTAGGGGCATTAATGTGCCACGTGTCGCCGGTCGGGCATGCAGCCCATCAGCTCCAATTTTAGTATCCTCCTCCTATTAGGGCAGCTGGCGTCTAGTTCTGGAGCCTGTTTTGGATCCTTCGTCTCGTGTTTGCTTCGCCAGACCTTCTACGGGCTGCTGGTTGCTGTCTGGTCACTCTTTTTCTCTGTTTCTTTGGTCTCCAGCCCGGTTGCATGCAGTCCAAGCCAGGGAGCATCATCTGCAAATCGTTGGAGGCCTTCCTGGCGCTGATCTGCTGCTGTGTGGTGGAAATTACAGGCTATACAGACTGTTAGGCAGTCCGTACAGGCTGTACGGAATCTGTCCAGGTTGCGGGAACTATGTCGTAACAGACTGTACGGACCTTGTTGCAGGCATTCTGTACTCGCACACAGCCCGAGGCTGAGTTTTCTTGCTGCGAAATAGGGTTTCTTACTGTGAATCTCTGTTTTGAGGTCATTGGCGGGGTTTTGGGTACCACGAGAACCTGTTCTAGTGTGGGGCAGGGTTTTTTGGTTGCAGCTTGCGTTGTGGGCACGCAATCCTGAAATTCCAGCCCAGTTTCTATTTCTTTTTCACTGTGGGATTTATTTAGTTTCTCAATTTGAGATTCTCTACGGGATTCCCTGGGTTTGTTGCCATCACCCAGTTACAGAGGGTGAACCCAAGTTGATACCAGGTTGTTGAGGTCAGAGGATGCCCATGCCTTGCTCTAGCAGTTGGGATGCACAGTTTGCCAGTTTGATGTAGTGGGTACCTAGTGTGGGCCAGTGAACAGTGATAGGTGAGCCCTGGTTGTAATTTTGCTGTTACTTTTCACTAAAGAAGAATAAAGAAATATCGCAAGGGGCGCCAAGTGTTTGGGGCCAATCGGTGTCGCCGTGTGATCATTGAGCAGGGGCATTCTAGCCTCACTTGTACTTTCTTTTATGCTATCTGATGTGGTGTGTTTAAATGGATGCTAAGCGGCTGTATTTGATGGTGTAATCAGAGTTAGTTGTGGTTTACCATCCTTCGGGGTTCTAAAGGCCGGTTACAATAGCCCTGCGGGGCTCTGCTCTCACACCCATGTGACCATAGGCATCCATTCACAGTGCAAACGCCTGCATTTAACCTGAGAGCGTTTACTAGCAGCCCACACAAGGCCACACGCTCCCCAAGACAATCACAAGTGTCCACTAACTCACTGGAATACCCAAACAATAGGTGAAAGCATAACTGAGTTGCCCCCGGCGCTCAGAGGCACAAACAATAGCTGCAAGCATACATTGTGATCACCCTGCCAAGCAATTCTCTTGAGAACACTTGTACTCAGCTTAGGACCATTCCCAACAACCAATACTTGGTCACATAATCCCCCACAGCTGCCTCAAGTACCTGCTTGATGACTTCTCTGCTCCACACAAAAAGGAAAGGCATTTATACACAGCCAACATCATCTAGAACTTAGCAAAAGGGAAAGGATCATCAGTTGAAGGACTTCCACAGAACTTGGGCCTCTATGAATTCAGTTAGCTGCTCTTGGTACAGCCAGCCACGGTTGGCTACGGTACAATGACCGTACAAGCATGCTCTATTGACATATGTGCAGCCCGTACATCAGCCACTCGATACCCAGCCTGGCAGACAAACTGTTCGGAATCCATCCATATAGCCAGCAGGTACACTCACCGTACAACCAGCTGTACAATTGTACGTACACTTGCAGCTACGCTCTCCAGACAACCATGTACGGTAGTCCATGCAGTCATTAATGTGGGCAGCCCACAGTACGTACTGTTTACCCACTCCGTACAGCCGCCTTCAATAACCCCATACGTACATCAGCAGCTGCCATTACCACTCCGTACAATACTGCCAGCCCCCTTCAAGGCTCTTCCGTGCTCACGGCTGCACTAGGCTCCGTGAAGGCTTCCGTCCCTTCTCCGGATTCCAGCCCCATGTTCATTTTCGGCGTCAACCTCCATTTTCGTGATTCTGCCCCGTGCTCCTTTTGCCCGTCCAATTTTCTGCCCAAGGCCTTCCTTGGCCTTCCTTTCCAAAAGGGGGCTGCATGGGCTTGCCACGTGGCAGCCCATGCCTTAGTGGGGCCTTTTTAAAAGCCCACCAATGACCAACTTAAAAGCCTAAGGTTCTTTGGGCCCCTCTTGGCCCTAGACCTTTCATTTTCCCCCAAGGCACAAATGCTAGGGGTTCTAGCACATCGAGTAACCCTTGACCTCGCCCCTTGTTTTCCCAGGGTCCTACCCACATGCAGGCCAACATGCATGCGCTAGAAATCATGCCCTCGTGACAGCATGGCAAGCATTCAGCCACGTATTTAACCACATCTCTCCACATTCCTTCCCAGGTAAAGCTCTACTTGATTCTTTCATATGTTTTAGTGATACCCGCATGTCTAGTCATGGGAGAGGAGTGCATTTCTTGCAAAACCAACTCACGGTATTTTGAGTTTGGCACTAAATAAATCCTGTCTTACCACATTAGCTCATCATGCAATTTGAAATCCGAATGACCCTGACTAGAAGGCTTCTGCAAATCTGAAAATATGGGAGCTGCCTTAGAATTCTGCATATACTCTTCCTGAATGCCATGATCCACACATGATATATGGTACAGATAGCAGACAATTTGCAAGCCCACATCTTGGACAAGGCATCTGCAACCACATTTTCCTTCCCTTTTCTATACTCAATGTCAAAATCATAGGATTGGACTGCAGCCAGCTGCTTATATGACAAATTTGGCTGGGTGAGGAAGAATTCGAGTGTCCTATGATCTGTTTTCACCTTAATTTTACTCCCGTATAGATAGTGGTGCCATTTCTTGAAAGCATGCAAGATAGCCAGCATCTCCTCATCATAAACATGCAAATTGAGTTTTTTGGCATTAAACTTCCTGCTTTCGAGGCTATTACCCCGTGTTCCCGCCTCAGAACAGCCCCCAATCCTTTGCCACTGGCATCTGCCTCCACAATGAAAGGACACAAAAAATCAAGGCATACCAAGACAGGTGCATGAGTGAGAGAAAATTTCAGGTCTTCAAAGCAACGTTGTGCTTCCTTTGACCATTGAAAAGCATCCTTCTTCAAGAGGCCAGTGAGAGGAGCTGCCCTCTTGGCAAATTTGCGAATAAAGCGCTTGTAGAAGGACGCAAGACCTAAAAATCCTCTGAACAGGGTGGGATTTTGTGGTTGTGGTCAATCTTTGATGCATTTCACTTTTGGGGGATCCACCCAAATGCCATGTCTACTCACAATATGCCCAAGGTACTCAACCTCCTTTGCCATAAAATTGCATTTGCTAGCTTTTGCATAAAGCTGATGCATCCTCAAAATTTCCAGCACTTGCTTCACATGCTTAATGTGCTCTTGTCTATCCTTGCTGTAAATGAGGATATCATCAAAGAAAACTAGCACGCATCTGAAAAGAAGTGGCTGCAATATCTTGTTCATCAGTGCCTGAAAGGTGGCCGGTGCATTAGTCAATCCAAAAGGCATCATCTTGAATTCATACCAGCCCTATTCTGTGCGGAAGGCCGTTTTGTGCTCATCTCCTTCTTTCATCCTGATTTGATGGTAACGAGACCTCAAATCTATCTTCGTGAAAAACTGAGCACCCTTGAGTTTATCCAACAGGTCATCTATTCTGGGGATTGGAAACCTGTTCTTGATAGTGGCCTTATTTAGATCCTTGTAATCAATGCACATGCGGTACGATTCATCCTTCTTCTTCACCAGAAGCACTGGAGATGCAAAAGGAGAGTGCTAAAGGAGAAGTGCTATGAGAGATGAAGTTCTTCTCAAGCAACTCCCGCACCTGTACTGCCACTTCCTCCCGCTCAACCTTAGAGAGATGGTATGGGGCTTTGTTTATGGGCTTACTGCCAGGCTCTAGAACAATGGCATGATCCACATCCCTCTTGGGAGGCAATTGGGATGACGTATCAGCAAATACATCAGCAAACTCCGATAGCAACTGCTGCATATCACAATCCTCAATACGGGGAATGCTACCCCCTTGAGATACTGACACATTCAATGCGTAGAGGGCATGCTCCTTCTTGAGCTCTTTGGCCAACTGCCTTGCTGAAATGACCTGCAATTTAGGAGTGGCAATGCCATGCAATGCTACAATTCTACCCTTGTGGACAAAGCTGAGTGATAGGGCATTTAAATCCATGCTGATTTTACTCAAATATTTCAGCCTATCACAGTCCAGGACAGCATCTATTGGGCCCATATCCAGTGCCAAGAGATCCCCACAAATTCATAATTCTCAGAGAGCTTGATCCTTGCATCTTGGCAACAAAATATACTGACCAAATGCTGTCCATTTGCCACCTCTACTTTCAGCCCATGATCAATGTCAGTAGCAATCAGTCTCACCTTGTGTAAGGTCTTAGAATTGATGAAAGTATGAGTGCTACCGCTGTCCACAAGCATGTGAACAGTCCTGTCATTTTTTAATTTGATAGTTTCAGCACTTTTGGCACCCATCAAGGCATGCATGCGAAGAGATAGCATAAATTGCTTGCTGCACATCCCACTAGATCTCCTTCACGTCCACAGGAGCATTGCCATTTACATCCTCTTGCGCAAGAAAAGACATAGCAACCTAATGCTCCACATGAAAGACTTAGGCCAACGGCCTCACATGTTACATGTGGGCTGAGTGTTATCAGAATGTATACCATGCATATTATGTTCATTAGCACCACCGAGATCAAAGGGAACTTCGTGGCTCCAACATTTGGAGCTTCTTCCACGACCTGTGCACCCTCCAAATCATCATGAGTGGCATCCAAAGTCTCACAAGCATCCATTAAATACTCATCATCCAATATCTCAATAATCATGTTGAGTTTTGCAGTACCATTGTTGCGCATTTTGCAAACTTCCCGATGCTTAGGAGTCCACTTCTCAACACACTTAAAGCATAAGTTTGCCCGCTTTCTGCTATCCATAATAGCCTTGGTGTGTTGTTTAAATTCTGATTTTTCATTTCCAACACTTGGCTTAGCTCCAGGCTTAGCATCAAATGACCTATATGGCTTAGTATATGGCATCTTGCTGCCTGTAACAGTGGGAAACCTCGAAAATGGTGGTGCTGCTGATTTTCTTTCATGCCAATCAGTCACCTTAGGCTTCTTCTCAGCCTCATTTGCATTCCCATATGCGCTGCCCGCTGTCATCTTATACTTACTGGCATATTTGGGCTCAAATACCTCTGCCAATTGGGCTACATGCTCAATTGTTTGAGGGTTATGTGCCTTCACATCTGCAGCAAGAGAGGTACTCAATCCCTGGATGAAATGCAGCAATTTCCCTCTCTCAAATACGTCCTGTACAAACAAGGAAAGTCTCCAAAAACGTTGCAAGTACTCTTGGACAGTACCGGTCTGCGATAATGCATAGAATTCAGCCAGATATTACTCCAGTATGAGTGGGGATACAAATGTGGTGATCCTCAACTCCTTGAACTCTTTCTATGTGGCTGGCCTCTGAGGCGAGTCCCTCATATAACGCCACCAAGTATGTGCATAGTCCTACATGTGCATACCCGCAAAGAGTATGCGATCCTCATCCTGCTTTGGGTAGAAGTGGAAATAATCTTCCAACTTCGTAAGCCACTCCTCCAACTAATTAGGTGTGCGAGTGTCCCCTTTGAGCTTATGCATTGTGAGTTTGTCCTTGATATCCTTGGCTGCATAATTCTTGTGTGTGTAACCTCCGGACGTGTGGGCATCATCACACTTGAGGTTCACAGAATCAGAGAAGGACATCTCAAGTTTGATAGATTTAGGTAGGGCCTCATATGAACACAAAGAATCAGCTAGCATGTCATCAAAAGTGGCTTGTTGCCCACCACCAACCCCCTGCTGCGTACTAGCTGTTGCCATTTGATGCATTGGCTGCATCTGGCTATATGTGCTCGTTGGCAGAGCGATAGATGCATGAACAGTGGGCTGGGTTCCTCTACCAAATGCATCTCTCCTAAATGATGGTATACTAGAGGGCTGAGAAGAGGGCTGACCTCTCTCCCAAGGGTGTGGCCTACCATATAAACCCAAGCCTGCTCCAGGCATACTCGGTGGTGCGGTGAAAGGAGCACTAACCGGATGCACACCAATGGGTCGGCCCAAAAGAGATGGCTCAGCCTGCATAGATGCAGAAAGCTGTGAGCCAAAAGGTGGCTTTTGGGCAGGTTGGCTCAACTCTTCCAGCCCTATAAATAGGGGGCCTAGGCCCTCATTTCCCCTCCAGCTCCCTAGCCTTCAGGACTCCAAACAGCCCCCCCCCAGCCTCTTGTGTGCAGCCTTGAACACCTCTGGAGTTGAACAGCCTCAGCCTTTGGTCTTCATTTCAGCCTGTTCGGAAGGTGTATACACATCTATATTTCAGTCATCTCTCAGCTCTCTTTAGAATCTATTACTCCTAGCTTTTCAATCTCTCACTCACGCAATCACCATGCATCCTGGTGGACAGCACAAGTCTCTTCCTTGCCTTGCAGAAGTGTTCGACATTGTCAGTGTGGACAGTATCAAGGTCTCGGTATTGGTCGGCGTTGCCTCTCAGGTCTTTGGGTTTGCAATACATGTGCACAGTGTACTCTTCAGAAGTGCGTTTCTGTGCTCTCTCAAAGAGTATTATTTGTGTTTCTCAGTTCTCCAAGTATAAGCAAATTCTTCCTTGTTTGGGGGAGGGGGCCCTCAGTGGATACAGGGACCCAATCGGTTGTTGACTCTATTCTCTATCTATCCCTTATCTCGTTTCTCTCTCTATGGTGCATAACGCTAATTCCTCGCTGAAGGTTTAAAGAAGGTCTTGCTATGATTACACATTCAGGTTAGTGTTGCATGCTACATTGGTATCAGAGGTTCGGTCTGTATCCAGGTTGATTACCGGGAGTGTATGGCTGTGTTGAGATTGGGAAAGGACACATAATCAAGCACCATGGAAAGTTCGTGGAAAGACATCAGATTTGAAGACTATGAAGAGGAGAAAAACAACCAGAATGATATGCTTCTGCCTAGTGCTGAAGAAGTGATGGTGAATCTTCTAGAGCAGAATGGAGTTCTCCTACAGTAACTTGAAGAACTTCATCCCAGCTACAAGAAAGCAGAAGACCACTGGACCAAACAAAACTGCGTTTGGAGGAAAAAGAAGCAGAAAATTCGTTGGAAGAAAGAGGAACCACAGATTTTGAAAATTTGTTCTTAGTGATGCGTGAGGAACGCAGGTTTGAAGAGGCGTTGTGATGCGCAGAGCTCGCCCAAGAAGAGAGGCAACAAAAGCTAGACTGAGAGGCGATGCTTCTCCAACACAAATAGATGTTGGCTACTATGCAGGCAAGTTTGAGCGTGGTAGCGGTCATCGCCACAACTTTGTCATCGTGGTGGATGGACTTTTACCAATTGCAGGCAATGATCGTGTTTACAAGGCTTGTGTGGAGGGCAAGCAACACAGGGACAAGTTTTCAGAGGAGGCCTCATCACGGGCCAAGAAGTCACTCGAGTTGGTTCACGCCGACATTTGCAGCCCAATGTCGATAAATTCATTCACAGATTCGCTGTAATCTCTTTTATTTGTGGATGATTTCAGTCACATGATGTGGGTATTCTACCTGGCCAAGAAGTCTCAAACTTATGAGAAATTCAAAGATTGGAAGGCCCAGGTAGAGAAGGAGAGCGGTGAGGTAATCAAAGCCTTCCGCACCGACAGAGGGGGAGAGTTCACTTCTACCGAGTTCAATGGATTTTGCAAGAAGCACGGGATCAAGAGACAGCTCACTACAGCTCGCACATCTCAGTAGAATGGAGTTGCTGAGAGGAAGCACATGACCGTCACAGAGACTGGGTTGACCATGTTGCGAGGGAGGAATCTCTCGAAAGCTTACTGGGGTGAAGCCGTGAACACTGCCGTTCACGTCCTCAACAGAACCAAGACCAAGGTTGTTGATGACAAGACTCCATATGAAGCTTACTATGGTAAGAAGCCCATGATATCTCATTTATGGGTTTTCGGTTCTAATGCATTTGTTCATGTGCTTTAAGATGATAGGAAGCAAAGGATATTCTAGAATGGCAGGAAGTCATGTAGGCAGAGATGGATGCCATTTTGAAAAATGACACCTGGGATTTAGTGGCCAAACCAACCAAGCGGAAGGTCATTGGGACTTAATGTGTGTACAAGCTTAAGTTCAAGCCAGATGGGAGCTTGGACGAGTACAAAGCAAGATTGGTGGTGAAAGGCTATGCACAGTCAGAAGGACTTGACCTTCACCCCCATCTAGAATGGTGGCTATTCGGACAGTCATTGGCTTGGCTGCTCATCATAGTTGGCTTATTTTTCAGATGGACGTCAAGTCTGCATTTTTGAATGGTACCTTGGAGGAGGAGGTATATGTCGCACAACCATCAGGATTTCAGATTCCAGGATCCCCATCAAAAGTGTGCAAACTGAAGGACTTACACGGGCTGAAACAGGCCCTAGAGCTTGGTGCTAGCGGATAGATGTTTTCATTCAGAAGATCGGGCTTCAGCGGAGTCCATCAGAGGCAAATCTTTATCTCGATACAGAGAGGGATTTGCGGCTCGTATTGATTCTATATGTGGATGACCTCATCATTACAGGGGATCATACGAAGAAGATTGCTTAGGTCAAGAGACTTCTCATGAAGGAGTTCGAGATGACAAACTTAGGCATACTTCACTACTTTCCTGGGATTGAGGTGAAGCAGGGAAAGAGCTGTATCTTTATTTCATAGGAGAAATATTGCAGGGAACTGCTCAAACACTTTCAGATGGAAAATTACAAAGGAACAGTGACCCCATGGAAACTGGTCTGAAGTTGTGTGTGCGTGATCCATCTCAGCCGGTTGATTCATTTCTGTATCGACACTTGGTGGGGAGTTTGCTTTACCTCACCAATACCCCACTGGATATTTCCTACGCAGTTGGATTGTTCTGTCAGTTTTTCGCTACACCCAAGAAGGCCCATTGGGACGCAGGTATGAGGGTGCTAAGGTACTTGAAGGGTACCTGCACCTACGGCATCACTTATACGAGAGGCGTTGAGTAGGGAGGTTTCTGTGATAGTGATTGGGCAGGTGATATTGATACCCGGAGATTGACCTCTGGATATTGTTTCTTACTCTCATCAGGAGCTGTGTCATGGCTGAGTAAGAAACAACCTATTGTCGCCCTTTCATCTACAGAGACGGAGTACAGGGCTGCTTGTACAGCGGCATGTGAAGCATTGTGGCTCAGGTGGATCTTGGAGGACATGAATGTGGCCCAAGAAGATGCGACAGTGGTTATGTGTGACAACCAAAGTTGCATAGCGATCGCCAACAACCCCGTGTTTCACGCACGAACAAAGCACATCGAGTTCCACTATCACTTTGTTCGAGGACTCATCGGCAAAGAAGTCATAGAGTTGATGTACTGCTCGACCAACGACGACATCTCAGATGTCTTCACGAAGGCGCTTCCTAGGGAGAAGATGGAACACCTCATTCAACGCATGGGGATCGACCCATAGTTGTGTCATTGAGAGGGGGTGTTACAAAAGTCACTGCCTCGCACAGGCAAGCGCACAGGGAGAGGAGTAGGCTCAGCATCTTGGACAACATCTGTTAATATATCTGAGTTTTGCTATCTCTCTCTCCGTCTCTTTGAGTTTTGTATGAGCTAGATCGGGAGTGTGAGGTGTCCTCTATTTCCAACACTGTGGCATCAGTCCTTGTTGCTCTCTGGCCTGTTGCATCAGTGTGTCTCTCCGTCGGCGCATCTCAAGCAGGTAGAGCCCAACACAGACCTGATCGTGAAAATGTATCAGCCGTATCAGCCGTGTGAGAGGGCCAAAGCCATGTTCCTCCTGAAAGAGGTAGTGATATCGTCCTCGGATCTCATAGTAGACTGGACAGACACATAGAAAATGCTCCTCCGTCTTGATTTCCCCCATCTGGCATAGTGTGTAAGTTCTCTGCTCTCTGGGTATGCCTGCAGCTGTCCTTGCCTCAATCCACAGTTGATGAGATGAGACTCGTAATTGAGCAATGGCAATCCTCCGTGCATGTGAAACTCTCCTGTCCTCAAGATACTGAGGTCTGATGACAAGACTGTGCTCTGAGATCCTCAGGAAGTGATCATGGTAGAACTGGATCTTGGTGGAGAGCTCCTCTCCCCCCTTAGCCCTAGATGTATGGAGTTGGAGGGGGTCCATCCGTATGATACTATTGATCTCATCTTGTGGGATCATCTCGGGTGGGGCGTTCAGACTGTAGTGCTATGGGACAATACAAGGCTCAATGAGCTGAAGCAAAGGGTGCGATACAGCTCTTGTTGAGTCTATGCTAAGCTAAAGAGCTTAAAGGCTAAATCAAAACACAAATGAAGCTGAAAAATTAAAACATAGAAGCCGAACCTGACACCATGGTGGCTCTCCGGTGGGCTACGAAGATATTTCGGGTCTGAGCTGTCTCTCGATGTGGCAAAGGACATGGTCTCCTCAACGTCTGTAGTCTCCTATGAGGAGGACGGAGATAGATCGGACCTCGATCATGTGTGCTCTGGTCGCTCTCCGTGCGTTGTGTTGACTCTGTGTCCCTCATGTGGCAACGCTGTGTGGTCTCTCTCCACTGGTCTACTCTGTCCTCATGTCAGCTAGTTCCGCCTCCTCCACCCCATTGTGTCTTGGAGCTGGCTCAAATGCATGAAAGTCCATGACATGTTGCTGTGCTTGGTTTGCCTCAACATCCTGTGGTGCGGTTACCTCTTGCTAATGTCTAATCTGTCGCAATAGCGTCTCTCTGTGTCGTTGCATTTCAATCAGATAGAGCCCAATGCAAACTTGGTCATGGAAGGCATAAGCTGTGAGAGTGGACCGAAACTGTGTACCTTTTGAAAGAGGTCCCTAAATCTCATAATAGGCTGGGCAGACACATAAGAAATGCTCACGTTGTGAAGTTTTCGTCCATGTTGCGGCCTGCTGGTATTGCGATAATTCTTTCTAGCTTAAATGGATTCAGATGCTTGTTTGGGAGAGACTAAAATGAAATCATTTAGACTTCACAAGCAGTTGTAGCTTGAATTATGTGATTTTGGACTACTTTTTGATTCGCCTTTGCCTTTAGTGCTAGCCTTCCTCATGGTTGAGTTTGCCCTTAACCCCCGGAGTGCTGTCAGAAACTCAGTACGAAGACTTTGTATAAATAGATGCTCAAGTATGTGTGGGTGTGTGGATTTGTATGTGTGAGAGCATATTTTTATACTATGGTCTACACCCACTGTCGGGTGCTGATGACGTCAGTGGGGATGTCATAGTAGCTAGTCCTTGCTATGCGTGATGGAGTTTATGGTTTTCAACCTTTTGAGTGACTATCATGAGATTGAAACTGCACTATGTTGTGTTTTTAGAGGATGAGTTTAGGAATGTTCCTGGATTCATCTAGGTATATGTGCAGACACATAAGAAATGTTCATCTGTCTTGATCTCCCCCATCGTGTGTAGCCTGCAGATTTGCTGCTCTTTTGGGTATGCTCCCTACCGCAATCCCTAGCTGGTGGGACGAGACCAGCATTTGTCAAATGGCAATCTTCAGTGCATGTGGGATTCCTCTTTTCTCGAGTTACTGGGGGCTGATGATGAGTGCATTCTCCGATACTCTCAAGAAGTGGTCATGATAAAACTGGATCTTGGTGGGGAACTCTTGGTCCCCCCCCAAGTCCGAGACGTATGGAGCTAGAGGAGATCTAGCTGTATGGTATGGCTAATCTCATATCGAGGGATCAACTTGTGTGGTGCATCCATACCATACAAAAAGAGGAGAGCTGGTCCATTTGGATACCGTGATTGGCAACCAAGTGGACACACGTCCATACCATGCTGTTCAACCCCGCTCTCTGCTAATCGTCTGGATGACTCTAGTACTAGCCTCGGTAGTCTCCAATGGAGTAAGGCCCAAACTTTGTGGAGGAATGTCATTTTTTGGAAAATGGCATCAACCTGAAGAGGTGTCATAGTGAACTCTACCTATACTATCTAATGGGAGACTGATGGCTTACTCGAATCATCATAGATCCCATAATCACCTGTAGTAGCCGCTCAAACCTCATCCACTCTGTCACTGAAAGGTTGCTCCCCACAAAAGGTGCTGCATACATGGCAGTTTGTCTCACTAGGGTGTCGAAAAAGCCCCCTTCGTCGGTGGATCCTGAAAGTGCGCCTGAAAGCACTGCCTTTCTAGTTGGGCCAAAGCTCCTTGTCCATGTATGAGTCGTGCTCTGGCTGCATGAACCATCCTGAAAACTGGTCTTGTGAAGACTGCCCCCAAGTATGTGTAAGACTGCACTATCTCCATTGGCTCATCTGGATAGGTGAAGCTATGTCTGTGCAGCACAGCTCATAAGGTGTTGAAGATCACAACCCTGGTCTTCCCAAGGTTGACTGTTAGGTCTCTCTCCCTGCAAAACACCTAAGGCCTTCAGATGCCTCTGCAATTCCTCTGCTGAATATGATATAAGGACTATGTTACCCGCATATAGCAATATCTGTATCATCAAATCAGCCAGAAGCAATCCCTTGCCTCCTAGTCAACCCAATCTGATAGGCCTCTTGGGGCACGAACTCTCCGAGAGAGAGAGAGAGAGAGAGAGAGAGAGAGAGTATGCTTGGAAGGCATCACATACCAACTTCATTTTTATGTTGGGAAATACCCCACTGTACAACTATTTGTCCTCTCATTGAAAGGGCATGCATCTGAGTACCTCTGAGGGGCATGGCTGAGGCTAGGAGAGAACTGATCTCATCATACGATAGGGGCTACGGCTGCTGTAGAATTACTGCTGACTGATCTGCAATTGTCTGGCACTGATGCTGCTGTGGAGACTGTGACTGAGGGGACTGGCTCCCTGGTTGCTGCAAGGTCTCGTCCTGCTGCTACTGGAACTGCTGAGGCTACTGCTGGGACTGCTGGAGCTTCTGTATCCTGACCGCTGCTAGTTGCAGCTGCTGGATCTGAGGGAAAGTGTTCCACTTTTATAGGTCTGTGTTGATGTCAGTTGACTTGCCCTGCTAGAGACTTGCTGACCTTGTTCTGGACTGCCCTGACCTGCCATGTGGCGGTCAAGTACTGCTGCTGCCCTCTGTTGCCGTCCTGCCTGGCATACAGCCATGTGGCAGCCTTTGATGGGCTGCTGCCTGCTTTTGCCAACCTGTAACGACATCTGCTGACCTGTTCTGCTCTTCTGCTGCCTGCATTTTCTGACATAAGCCACCATATAGCCAATACCTGCTTCGTACTGCTTGCTGACCTGCCATATGTGCAGTTGTGGGCTGCAGGCTGCAGGGTTGCCATGTACACAGCCATGCGATGGGCTGCAGATGCCAATAACAGGCTCACACCGCCAATCATAAGGCCTCTTTAATGCCTTCTATCTGTGGAGAGGTGATAAAAGTATGCTGCATGTTATTTGAAGTGTAGCGATCTTTTTTGCTTATGACCTGCACCTATATTTATAAGTGTTACATTTCAATTTTGGTGAAGAAAAGGTTGCTTACATGTTGTTAGCATTAAAGCTTCTAATTTAGGAATAAGCCTGACCCTTTTATTGACATGTCTTGACAAGATTTGATTTTGGTGGTGGATTGACAAATCAGTGGAGTCCAACCGAAGTGGATGTTTTTGCTTCATGTTCCGTGGACAAGACCATAGGTGTCTGGGATGCACGCCGACGGGATCAGGCAGTGATCTCAATCAAGGCGCATGATTCGGATGTCAATGTTATTTCATGGAATAGGTACCCTGTGTTTATTTACACACTCAATATTGAAGAGAGTGAGCTTCCTACATTTGAATCAACTCAGCTTTCTGTTTGCTGACGACTACATTGCAGTATACTGCCTGTTATACTTGAATATGAAGCCTGAACTTGTGGTGGAATTAGGTTGGCAAGCTGCATGATAGCATCAGGAAGTGATGATGGCACCTTTCGTATTTGGGACCTTCGTGCTTTTAAGGTACTTCCATGCTTATGTCCACTAGCTGTGGTCTTTTTGGTTTCACTGGCTTGATTGCCCACAATCATGACCATCTTATGACAAATCTTTGTAAAACATGTTTTTTGCTTTTAGGGCAATATTGCTCTGTGATTAAATTGACGCTTCCAAAAAAAAGTTGCTTTTGCAATTTGTTAGGTGGCAGAAGTGGTTCTCAAGGGGCCACGCTGCATGGTCTGGATGCATTTATTTTGGTCATATGCTGAGCTAGCTGCTGCTGACAGCGAATTGTATATGGGAATTAATGGAGACAGAAATAGAATGTCATCCAATACCCACCCTAAGAGTTTGCATTAGGGTGGGAAGCTTCCAGCCTATATTTTGTAGGGACTTGTGTGTGCTGTGTCACCATGCATTTTGGTCTTGTTACTGACAAGTTATGGAAACTTATGTGCTCTTCTCAACTCTGCTTATGCAGTTCTTTCTCTGTTCATTCTAACAAGAAACTAATGTTGATGTAAATGGAGATTCTCACTCCTTGTAACTGATTTTGGTAGCAGGATGATTCCTTTGTGGCACATTTCAAGTATCACAAGTCCCCCATTACTTCAATCGAGTGGAGTCCTCATGAAGCTTCCACCATTGGGGTTGCTTCTGCCGACAATCAACTGACGTATGATGCACTCCCTAAAATCTCTCTCCACAATCCTTTTCTGTACAGGTCATGAGTGTACTGTGGGACTTGTTGTATGCGTCGGTCTACATTTAGTCTCTGAGGTAGAATAGAAGCATAACTTTTCATTTATAAAGTCACGTCACTGATCCACCTCAACAAACAAAGGGTTACAATATGTGCAAGCCTGAACTTTTTGGCAACTTAAATGTAGTCATGTTGTGGTTGAGAAAAGGAAAGGTAGAATTGGTGTTTCTGCTTATGGATCATGTATTATTGGGCTCTCTTCAATCCCTCTCCTGGAGCAGTTTTTGTATTTATGGTCGTTATTATGAGAATCTTATCTTTCATGCTTGCATAATTTGCCTTCTTAAAGGTCATTCACCCTTGAGAATGATAGATTCTGAGATTTTCAAGGGCAGAAGCGAGCTTTGTTGGTGAGAAATGTCTCTTTTGAAAACATAGGACAGCTCAAATTTGGGTAATAATGGGAACAGAAGATAATGGCTTGCCTTCTAAGAAGGGCAAGGGGGAAGGCATAGGTGGGAGGAAAATGACGAAAGGGTGTGGAGAAAAGGTGAAGGCAAACCTTGCACGCTACCAAGACAAAGAAAACCTCCTCATTTTCCTGCCATTACTGGCCTGCCCACAGCACAGATCCCATCTATGCGCATCAGGACCACTGCTACGGGGTCTTGTCTTGTGGAATGTCACTATTTTAGTGGCATCTGGAATGTCATGATCTGAAACCAGACATCTTGCATTTTCAGAGTCTGGGATTTATCTCTCGAGCGGGATGTAGAAGAGGAGGCGGAGTTTCAAGCTCAAGTCAAGCAAAAGGTGCTCCCACCAGAGGATCTTCCACCCCAGCTTTTATTCGTACACCAGGTACTTCCCCTGCTCTGATACTCAGTTTTGAGACTTCTAGAGTGCATGATCTCTGGCATTAGCGTTCTTGCAAATCTTAAGAGCAGTTCTTGTCTTGTCATTCCTAAATGTGTCAGTGAATATCAGTGGGTTTGGTTCATAATAAAGCTGGCTTCTTTCCTTGCAGGGTCAAAAGGATTTGAAAGAGTTGCACTGGCATGCTCAAATTCCAGGTTTGGTTGTTTCAACCGCAGGAGATGGTTTCAATGTGTTGAAGCCATCCAACTTAGAAGGCCTTCTGACATCATGAGGTCTTACTCTTGTTGTTTTTGGAAATTTGAATTGTAACACCATTTTCCTCTACGGAATGCCAGGTTTCAGTGAGCATGATTTTATTCTGAAGATTTCATTGCCCCTGATGATACAATTCGAAATGTTGTTCTGCGCACGGAATAAGCTTTTGCATACTGACAAAGGTGTTTAATTTGAGATAAAGTGTACAGCAGTTTTTACAACCCCCTTTCCTGCTGGCAACATGCATGGAAGTACGTTCTTACCGGCAAGTTTGAGACGTCCTCTTCCCACTCTTGGAAGCTTATAAGATGAATTGAGTTTGGGTTTATGTTATTTCCATCATTTAGTGGAATTTATGGTTTTGGACCTCATGGCTGTGACTTCTGAGGTAGAAGGGTACGCTTTTGACATTCTGTAGTCACATGAATATGAAATTCCAATGTTTCTCATGTTCACAGGAGTCTAAATTTTGTGGATGTTCATATTATAGTGGGTTGAAAAAAATCAAGCAAACAAAATCTTTATTTATGACTTGCACAATGTCTTCTGGGAGATATATCTCTTCTACATGTGGCTCAATGCTTGACCATAAATGTGTAAATCTTATTTAGCAAAAAATATGAAGGACACTACCCTGAGCATGAATTTATTGAACGGTGATCAGCCCTACCATAAAGGGCCAGCATTACAAAAATCTGATTAGAAATAGAAAGGAGCACAGTGTGCAAGACCAATAGTGCAAATGCAATAGCTCTCTACAGGTGTAACATAATCCATTAGAACATCCTTCATCTCACTACTAAGTTTCCTTTGATTTGAGCATCTACATCCTTTTAGATGCACAGCCTGGACAGACCTTTTACAGCAGCAACCGCGAGACCATTCCCGAGTGCTTGCTTCTAAGCTTCAACTTAAGCTAGCATGATCATTGATTCTTGTTAATAACTTCGCCAAATGATCATTGATTCTTGTTAATGATCATTTGCACTATTGGTGCAAGACCAATAGTGCAAATGCAATAGCTCTCTACAGGTGTAACATAATCCATTAGAACATCCTTCATCTCACTACTAAGTTTCCTTTGATTTGAGCATCTACATCCTTTTAGATGCACAGCCTGGACAGACCTTTTACAGCAGCAACCGCGAGACCATTCCCGAGTGCTTGCTTCTAAGCTTCAACTTAAGCTAGCATGATCATTGATTCTTGTTAATAACTTCGCCAAAAACCTGAATAAAATTCCAGTCAACCCATTAGGCCTCATGGATTTTTCTAACTCTATACTATTAAGGGCATTTGGCTGATAGTTACTGTTTGCTTACTAATTAGAGAACTCTTTGACACTAAATTTCCTACTCGTGTTCCAAAAATGATTTGAAACTATGGGCCTGCGACTATCAATTGATTCTATTTTTTGGTACTGGAAGGAAAAAAGTGAAAGGGGCAGTCAGACTAAGCAAACTAGCCCGTCCAATAATTCCTATTCCCACTATTTAAACCCGTCTGCCTCTTCATAATTTCCTCCCAGTCCTTCATATACAACAAAACTACACAATCCCACCATTTCCTATAATTCCTGTCTCATCTAATTGCCAAACCGGCCATTACTTTGATGCTCTTGTCAATGGAGGTCTTGCCAGACTCTGCTCAGAAAACTTTTTGCACTTAAAAATTTTGTAATTAAAACTTGAAGGGGACGTCCCAAGACCATTTAACTGATACAAGTGTGCGAAGTGTTTGAAATCAACTAATAGAGGGTATGCATAGCGGATGACTAATAGATCAGCCCAGGGGCTCACATAGGGTGTGATGTACGTGGAATCACAAACTTTCTTAATGTGCTTCACATCGATGTGTAGAATAACAAGTAGACAATGCTCATAAGAGGTATAGGAACATCAAAATATTTGTCAAATGGACACGAAAGTGCAATTTCTGTGGAAAGTTTGGTCATTTTGCAAAGAAGAGACTCTTAGCAAATCTTGTGGAAGAATTAGGAAAAGAACTTGAGGAGACAGTTGCTCTCACTACTTTCACCACCCAAATCAATCTTGATAAGGGTGATGACTCATTTATCTTCTAAGTTGTTTTGTGTATGGTCAGTAAGGGTTCTCTGCCTTAGGATGTCTCCCTTAATTGATTGTTAGTCGTATGTGAGTTTTACCTTGTCAGACCATTGGAAACCCCCCATGCATAGTCATTGTACATTCTCCCTCTTGTCTGCCAAGAGCCATAACTAGAGTGAGTCGTAGGTTGGGGTCATGAGTGTTGTTACTATACAACTCTGTATATTGTTCATGACGATTTGCACAACTTTGTCTAGGCCTATCTCTCTTACGGTTTTTGCCTACTCAAATGTTGAATCGACAAGCAAGTTTCTTTGTTATGGGTGTTCCTGGTGTGTATGATTCTTGAATGGGTGTCCCCATTATTTATGATTCTTGAATTCATCTTTTCATTATTTGATCAATGGTAGATTTGTAAGTTACATGTCATTATTTGACCCTTGCTTATGTTTGTTCTTATGTTTCTTGTTGAGTTTGGACAAGTTTTGTTGGCTTGCTCTACATTGCTACCTCTCTATGTGTGTAGAAATGGATGGTAGCTTGCTTTGCATTGCTACCTCTCTATGTGTGCAAAAATGGATGGTGTTCAGTGTCTTGGCCATTGTGTTTTGTGATCTTTGCAATGGTTTCTTTGGTGTTGCATGTGAGTGATGTGGATGGGCTTGTGCTGCATGTGTCTTGTTTGTATTAAGTAGTGCATTGCTTATCCATGTGCACTTTTCTACCTTTTTGTGTGCTGAGTCTATTATGTCTAGTGGTTTTAAAGAACAACTCCAAATGCTTGAGAAAAAACATCATACAAATGAGCAATCCAAAAGGCGTTGATCATGGGAAAAAGAGAAAAAACAATTGACTGTCGAAAACTAGTCACTGCCTAGGAAATTTCTAGGACACGGGAAAACACCAAGATGCATCCAAAAAATACCTCATTGGCAATAATGAAGTCAAAGATACTTGCAAGCCAAGACTTAAAAGGACATTCCTACCTTTAGACGATCACTTTAGAACTTCCAAGCCAAGACTTACAAAGACACTCCTATCTTTAGATGATCACTTTAGAACTTCAAGTCCAACACTCCCAAATGGCACACAAGGTGTAGATGGACATGGTTAGTGGTATTATCCTACATGTGTTGTATTGTCTTCCTCATGCTTCGGGATGTCATACTTTCAATGCATGCATGTGATTTTGGCCTTGTTTATGGGTGTGTTGTGTCTCTTTTGAGGGTCATGTCGAGAAGAACAGCAACAAGGTCGGCTAGAAGTAGGGATTGTTGCGCGGGTTGGAGCCAACCAACTGGGCTCGGAGAGAAAACTGAGGGGCTGGGTCCTTGCATGGAATGAAGGGCTAAAGGCCCACCTTTATAGAGCCCCACAGTTGGTGGGGAGGTAGAGCACAAGTCGGCAAGCAAGTTGGCTAAAGGGCCCAAAGATGCCTAGAATAGAGAGCCCATGGGGGGGGATGCTGGGTCATTTTGCAAAGGTTGTAAAAAGAAGAAGACGGATCAAAAGAACAAGGAGTCGTCCGACTCATATTTAGATGGTGTGATCGTCCTAGAACTATTCTTGGTGATAGATCCATGTGTTAGTAAGGTCAGATATGTAGACCTAGAAGTCATAGTGCAGATGCTTGATATTGAGATGTGGGTAGACGGAGAGGTAGAGATCTTTGTGAAGGATAGCAAGCACTTGGACTCTTCAAGGTGCTTGGCTGTTGATACTAATATAAGGGTGGATTTCATGGAGTTCCCTAGGGTTTCAAGTTTAGATGGATGCTATAATTCAGAAGGAGGCATTAAAGGACTACACAGGCCATTGGTATGTGCCTCCATGATATATGGTTTGCTTTCTAGTATGTAATTGATGTCATATTAGAGTAACTCGTAACCATAATTATGAAAACTAAGATGCGATATGGTGCTACATAATTAATAAAACTAATTTTGTTTTAAAAAAAGGGGGGGAGGGGTGAAATGGAGTAATTATCCAACTCATAATTGTGGCAACTTCCTCAAAGGATTTTTCCAAGTCTTTATGGCAAAAAAAGGGGGAAATATTCATAAGCTAGCATCCATGGGAAGCCATACAAGTTCATCAAAATATAACTATAAAGTCTTTAGAGTGGGAACATTAAAAAAAACAAGCCGAGACCCAAAAACTACTATCCATCTTTTGTTAGTCATCCATCAATGAGAATATTCCCTACATCCACACACTAGAGTAAAAAACATTTGAAACATTTGTTGATAAGTATGTGTGTGTATGTGTATGTGTGTCTATTTGTATGTGAATTTTTAAATTTGAGCCTTTATAACATGCTATGGAAAGAATCTGCTCTTCATGTGTCTCTGGAAATGCGAGATTGGAAGGAATATGCCTTCCTAGAAGGAAGAAGGGAA
Source organism: Dipteris shenzhenensis (assembly GCF_047967505.1). NCBI lineage: Eukaryota > Viridiplantae > Streptophyta > Polypodiopsida > Gleicheniales > Dipteridaceae > Dipteris > Dipteris shenzhenensis. The sequence continues at coordinate 34,161,014 of NC_141609.1, read as the reverse complement.
ATTATTTATGCTTCTTCGAATCTCAAAAGAAAATTGTTGGAAGGTGATTATGGTTAGGGTGTACAGAAGCCAGAAGAGTACTTTCTTGAGAACTCAGTGAGAGTTCATGGTCTAGGTTATCTAGAGATATTCTTGCAATTCTTGAGATGGTTCTTTTGTTGTGGACCTTCCTAGGGGAGGACAGCAGATTGCAGGTTGTTTACTCACTATGATTATGAGGGGGACAACTGGAAGATGGCGGCATTTAGATTGCTCCAGCTCGAAGATAGGAACGTGACTGAAGGTGGTGGTGCCATCTGGATCTACCTTGGATGCACCTGTAAACCAAGATGCTTTGCTTGTGCAGGAGGAGCAAGAGCCATTGGTTGAAAAGCTCGGAATCGGAATCAAAACCGGATTGTTCTAGAGAGTTTCATCATGCTTGAGCAACTTCATCGATGAGTAGGCATTGGGCCGAGATGTGTCGGTGAGAGGGGGTGTTAAAAAGGCCACCTCACCATCTGTAAGCCCTTAAATGAGGAGAGCCTGGAAGAGGGAGGCCTAGGACAAGATCTTCCCAGAGAAGAGAAAGAGAGGGGGCTATGAAGAGAGTGGGAGAGAAGGAAGGAGTCTCACTTGCAGCTTTCTCACATACACAATGGGGGAATATGCACAAAGGTGGAGGCTGAAAATAGTTTTCCTCTTCTTAGTTGTGAAAGCCAAAAGAACTCTAGGTACAAAAGAATAGGTGAACCCTATATGTGGGTCTCAAACCAAACTCAGCTAACTAAGGTGGCATACTAACTGAGCCACTAACTAGAGTACATAAAGATAGCTGTCATCCAGCTATTTTTTATGGGCGGTGTACCAACTGCATCTGCATCTAAGAAGTTGGTGACATAAATGCACAATGGTCACCCTTGTATATCACGAGTGCAGCTCGGTATCTCAACACTCCCCCTCGAGCTCAATCCCAATTCCTACACACCAAGCAGGTCTCTGAACTTGCACAACTTCTTTGCACCCAATGCCTTCATGAATATGTCAACTACTTGATCCTCTGTGTTGACATAAACCAGATCAATAAAACCTACTAGAACCTTCTCCCAGACATAGTGATAATGCATCTCAATGTGCTTTGTTCTAGCATGATAGACTGGGTTATTTGCCAAGTGTATACTGCTCATGTTGTCACAATAAATGACAACTGGCCCATCTGTAGACTGATGCATATCATAAAGTAGCTTATGCAACCAAGCTACCTCACATGCAGCCATTGCTGCACCCCTGTACTCAGCCTCTGTGCTTGACAAGGCAACTGTAGGCTGTTTCTTACTGCTCCAAGTGACTGCAGCACTCCCAAAAGAGAACATATATCCACTTGTAGATCGTCTATAAAAAATACTACCAGCCCAATCAGCATTAGTGTATCCATGCAATTGTATCTGAACCCCAGTCTCATAAAATAGTCCATACTGCAATGTGGACTTCACATGCCTCAGTATGCATCTAGCCGCATCCAAATGCGATTTCCTTAGAGCCTGCATAAATTGACTTACCAACCCAACATCATAGCTCAAATCTGGCTTGGTAATAGTCATATAAATCAAACTTCCTACTATGTGTCTGTACATAGTAGGGTCTTTCAGAAGCTCACCTGCATTTGGGCTCAACTTCACATTCTGCTCCAAAGGAACTGAAATAGGCTTACATCCTATCATCCCATCTTTGGACAGCATGTCCAATCCATACTGCCTCTGCAAGAGCCATATCTCACTTGTGGATCTAATCACCTTAATGCCCAAGAAGTAACGCAGCTCTCCCAAATCCTTCACCTCAAACTTTTGCTTCAATAGCATTTTCACATGAAGGATATCTTCATCACTATCACCTGTGATAATCAAACGATCAACATAAATGACAAGCAGCATAATGCCTTTCTCTGTTTTCTTCTTGTCAGTCACCATGCAAGAAAGAAATCTTTACATCCATTTGATGTAAAGACCATCCCTTTGATGTAGCCATAGCAATGACTGCTCTTACGATTTCCATTCTTGCAACCGGACTGAATGGTTCTTCATAATCAATGCCATATGTCTGTGCATACCCCTTGACAACGAATCTTGCCTTGTATCTGTTCACAGAATCATCTGCATTGTGCTTCACCTTATAAACCCACTTGCAGCCAATTGCATTCTTGTGTTTAGGCAAAGGCATATCCATGGATTTCTCCCATTTTTCTTTTCCCATGGCTTGCTCAAAAGAAGTGGGTTCTGGTTCATGTATCACTTTGACCATATAGGCATAGTGAATGGCTTTAAATCCATCATATTTCAGCCTATCCACAAGATACCTAACTTTGGTAGACTTGGGAAAAAGAGGCTCACTACCAAGTGCTCTCAAACATCCCTTGTCTTCCTTACTCTAGGTGTAACAACAGAAAGAATACCCAACTCATCATCAAGGCTCTAATCTGAGCCATTGGATTCACCATCCACATAAGAGTGACGTGCATTCACATCAACCATGGGTTGATCTACTTTCTCCTTTCCTTTTCGTGATACTAGCATACCACTATCTACATTGCTTTGAGGAGATCCTCCTAATCTCAATCTACTTGTCCATGGTGAAGTATGTGAACCACTGCTAGTAAACACTACAAGTCCACTAATATTTTGTGATTGCTGCTGTGAGTTCTGTGCAGCATTACCATTTTGTGCATCTACATCATCAATCACATTTACTGGTTTATACTAGCTGCTCATCTCATCAAAAACAACATCTCTACTCACTGTAAACTTACGAGTAGAAGGGTTATAGCATCTATACCCTTTTTGCTACAGAGAATTACCAATAAAGATGCACTTCTCAGCTTTTGGATCCAACTTTCAAATGAACATAGGCAATGCAACCAAAAACTTTCAAATGAGAAATATCTGGTTTCCTACCAGTATACCTCTCCTCTGGCGTCATGCCTTTTATTGTTGCAGTGGGAGTCCCGTTCATTATGTAGACTACTGTAGCAACTGCTTTAGCCCAATAATAATCTGGCAGGTCTTTTTCGTTGAGCATGGCACGAGATACCTCTCCAATATGCCTATTTTTCCTTTCTGCAAGTCCATTTTGCTGTGGGGTATGACTGCATGAATATTGCTACTTTATGCCATGCTCCTGTAGGAAACTTGCAAAATCATTTGAGAGGTACTCTCCCCCTCCATCTAACCTTAGGCATTTTATTTGCAGGCTTGTTTCTTTTTCAACCATAGCTTTAAAAGCTTTGAAATGCCCAAACACTTCACTTTTCTTTTTCATAAAATACACCCAAACTTTTCTACTGTAGTCATTAATAAAAGTGACAAAATAATGATAGCCTCCAATAGATGCAGCTTTAGTAGTTCACACATCAGAGTGGATTAATTCCAATGGCCTCTTACTCTCTTGAACATGTCTAGGAAATGGTTTCCTTCCCTGTTTTCCAAATTGACAGGCTTCACATAGCTTATGCATTTCTGCAACCTTGAACTTAGGCAATCCTGCAATTATATTTTGGGCTTGCATTAAATCAAGTCATTGTACATTAACATGAACAATGCATTTATGCCAAATATTAATATCTGCAACTATACCGGTCCCATGTGCAAACATTGTTGCACTCAATTTAGGCATGTCCGCATCCAATGTAAACATCCTGCCCTTCTTCTTTCCTTTTGCTATCTAGCGACCTTTATTTTTTAGATCCTCAACAAAGCATCCATGAGGATTAAATGTTACCTGCAAGCCCTGCTCAACCATTTGACCAACAAAAAATAGGCTCTTGGTGATATTTGGGACATGAAGTACATCAGACAGGTATTTCTTTTTTCCATCCTGCATAGACAAAGGAATTTTACAAATCTGCACAATAGGATGTGCAGTATCATCACCAGTCTCCACAAATCCTAGTCTTTCCATTTTCCTTGCATCCTGTATCCATTCTGCATGACTTGTCATGTGGTTTGACGCACCTGAGTCAACATACCACACATCATTGCCTTCTTCTGCACTTGTCACAGAGTTGGTCATGTGTTGCACCATAAACATATGCTCATTTCTCTCATCACGCTGTCTACTAGAGGATGCATAATTGCCTTGCTGCAATTTTCCAGTCATGATGTCATTCTACTTTCTATAGCAATCTTTAACCATATGACCCATTTTACCACAGTAGTAGCATTCAACATTGTTGTTTGCATTTTGGTCTCTCTGCCATTCACCTTGACCTCTTTGGCTCCCCTTGTCTCTAAAGTTACCACGTCCTCCTCCATAGGATTGGTTTTCTTGAATTTGCTGCATATTTCGATTTCTGCCATGTCCTCCAAATCGGCTCTCTGCCTCTACCTATTCTAGCATTTGAGTAGAAGATAGCTTCTTTTGAAGTTCCTCCTGAAGAAGATGCACCACCATTTCTCTACTCTTCAAAAATTAGAAGAGCAATCAACTCCTCAAAATCAAGAAAATTATCACGGACGGCAATGGATGTATGGATTTGTGCATAATCCTTTCCTAGACCATTCAAGGTCACAGAAACTAAATCATCATCTTCCACTGGCGACCCAATAGAAGCAAGTGCATCTGCAATCTTCTTCACCTTCATGTGGTAGTCATTGATGCTCATATTTTCTCTCTGCACATTATGCAACTCCTGCTTGAGCTGCATTTTCCTTGCTTGCGTATTTGTGCTATACATTTTTATCAAAGTATCCCACACCTCCTTCGGTGTGCTTGCATCCTGAATATGCACAATCATAGAATCTGAAATACTGATAGACAGCTAGTACATAATTTTTTTGGCTCTCTCATGCCAGCCTTTAAATGCCTGCAATTCCTATTGATTGGGAACATTAGGAATAACTAGTTCTTGTTCAGCTCTAGTAATGAACTCCCAATAGCCTTTTCCCTTAAGGAAATTTGTCATTCTAAACTTCCATGCTTGGAAGTTGTTCTTGTCAAGCTTTTCTGTGACAATTAGTGAAAGAGCATCAGATGCCATTACAGAACATTGCAAAATATTTTGTCACTGCAAAGAAACACAACTTCTCCCTCACAAGGGCAAATTTGCAAAACTGATGAGAGTGGTATTTGACCACATAGTCACTTCCTAGTGACGATTATGCATCAATAGGCAATAAGAATGTTTCTGTCACTCCCAATATCTCTGCGCACAAGAATACAATGTAATTTTTGCGATAACTGTTCATCGACCTGCAGAACAGTGGTCGCACAGCAAAAATAGGGCACTTTCCTGAGTGCCTTTGGAAAACTTCCGCCACCAAAACGCGGGCCCTGAACAGTCTCGAATCAAAATCTGAGATAGTGCACTCTTGCACTTTTCGGCTATGTTACCTGCAAAGATTTGCTCCCAAACTCGAAAAAAAAAGGAAAGCAACACTGATCCTCCTACTAGGACACCGTGAGCTTGGTTTCCTTTCTTGAGATCCTTACCATGAACCGAGCTCTGATACCATGTGAAGAGAGTGGGAGAGAAGGAAGGAGTCTCACTTGCAGCTTTCTCACATACACAATGGGGGAATATGCACTAAGGTAGGGGCTGAAAATAGTTTTCCTCTTCTTAGTTGTGAAAGCTAAAAGAATTCTAGGTACAAAAGAATAGGTGAACCCTATATGTGGGTCTCAAACCAAACTCAGCTAACTAAGGTGGCATACTAACTGAGCCACGAACTAGAGTACATAAAGATAGTTGTCATCCAGCTATTATTCATGGGCAGTGTACCAACCGCATCTGCATCTAATAAGTCGGTGACATAAATGCACGATGGTCACCCTGGCATATCACGAGTGGAGCTCAATATCTCAATAGGGACTGCCACATGGGCAACACCTCACAACAAACAAAGGCAAACAAAGGCTGGATGGTCCAAGGGAAAAGGTGCATTTGTGGTGGCAGGGAGTGTGGGCAGGCATATGTCCTGCACAGCAAGGCAGGGAAAATAGTAACATGGGAGAGTTGGTGCCTCACACAAGTTGTATTTGGTTTGTACTGATGTTTGTGGACCCATGCGAGTTGCAACTCTTGGGGAATTCTATTATTTTGTCACATTCATTGATGACCACCAGGTATACTTGGATTTTTGCTTTGAAATCCAAATCTAAAGTTCTTGCTTTGAAATCCAAATTTGAAGTTTTTGCATGCTTCATGCATTTTATTGCCTTGGTTGAGAATGAAAGCGGGATGAAAATTTCCTACATTAATTTAGACAGGTGGGGTGAATATATGTCAAAGGAATTTGCTAATTTTTTGGCCTCATGTGGCATACATCATCAATGCACTATGCCTTACATTCCTCAGCAAAATCCTGTGGTTGAGAGAAAGAATAGATCAGTCATGGAGATGGCCAGGTGTATGATGCAAAGCAAGCACTTTCCTAACAAGTTCTGGTTGTATGTCGTTGTGTTGCAAATTACATTTTGAACAGATTTCCCACAAAGGCATTGAAGACCATCACACCTTATGATGCTTGGATAGGTCATAAGCCCAAGATTTCTCTCATGAGGACTTTTGGATGCTTGGCATATGCACATGTGCCTTCTCAAACATGCACAAAGTTGGATGATAAAGCTATCAAATGCATTTTTATTGGGTATAGCTCAGAGAGCAAGGGATATAAGCTCTATTAGCCCCACATGGGCAAATGTTTTGTTAGTAGAGATGTTTTTGATGAATCCTCCTCTATGCCTTTGTTGGATTGTAAAAAGTATCCCACTATTGATGCCACAAATCTCTTTAATAGCTTGACACCCTTCTTTCTATCAAATGATCATGATGATACTTACTCATTTTCTTACACTTGGCTTTCAAAATAGCCCTACTGAGGCTACTCTTTACATCCGCAAGAGGGATGGATTTGTTGATTTTAGTCCTCTACGTGGATGACATGCTTGTGAGTGGGACACATGATGAGCTAATTGCAGCTTTTAACCTTGACATGCAGAAGATATTTGTTACTATGTTTGATCTTGGTCTCTTGCATTACTATCTAGGCATTCAATTGCTAGCAGTGAGGGGGGCATTTTGATGTCACAATCCAAGAATATTGGACAACTTTTGCAATGCTTTCAGTTTGAGGATTTCAAGCTAGTATCCACACCATTAGAGCCTGGTTTTCACTTCTCTTCTAAGCATGGCAGCGATGCATGTCATGTAATTCTCTATTAGTAGGTAGTTAGTTGTTTGATTTATTTATGCCATACTAGATGTGATCTTTAGTATGTTGTCTCACAGTTGAGCAAATATATGCACAACCCCTCTACACACCATTGGTAGGCTATGAAGCGGGTCTTAGGTGCCTTAAAAGCACTTAGCATTTGGTACTTTTTTATGAGATTGATTCTTCACTTGTTATGCATGGATTCACTGATCGTGATTGAGGTAGATCTTCGGACACCCGTGTGTCACATAGTGGCAACTATTTCATGCTTGGTACTTCATGCATGTTGGTTCAGCAAGAAGTAGACTACCATTGTTACTTCTAGCTATGAGGCTGAGTACATACTAGCATTTGTAGCTACAGTGGAGTGTTTTTGGCTCTAGAAGCTACTTGCAAATCTTTGTGCATGTCAAGCTGCTCCCATCATCATCTTCATGAATAGTCAAGGTGCTTTGGCTATTGCTTCCCTAGTAGTAGGTTTCTTCTCTTTCCCATTAGCAATATTCCAAATCCCCTTTTTCATGAGTTTGGTCTACCATGTATGAAATCCCTCACCCTCAAAATTGTCTATCTTTGTTTTGGTAGCCATATGGAAGGTCTTACCAATAATGGCAGTATATAATCCCTTTACAACTCTTAGAAAGAACCATCACCATACAAATGCATATTGCAAGTAACAAAATCTAAAAAACAAAGGTTTTTTGCACACTGATAGTAGAAGGGAACTTGGGGTTTGGCTTGGAGGTTGATTAATTTCCTATTATCAAAGCTTGCCTTCTTCTTGATGACCTTTTCAACCCTAATATATTGGATGTTGGAGGACTCACATGAGGAAGTCATTTTCCTAACATAATTAAGACTTTCAATACATCAAATAAGACTCTCCTCAATTTTGATCTCAGAACCTTGCATACACCCAAGAATTGACTTAAGACTGAGTCTAGATGCAATCAAGAGTAAAGATACCAAGTCAAACAATATGTTGACTAAGTCAACCTTCCCAGTTGAATAACTGCCAAAAAAATGCCTAGGAAAAACAATAGCAACTTGGAGCCCAAAATTCGAGCTAGTAAGAGTAGCTCTAAGAGGGGTTTCTGAGTAAAAAGAAAGGTCTTATACCAGAGAATGTCCTTTGATAAGGATTGGTAGAAATTCGTGTAGTACCACTCGTGATAGTTGTGCCAAGTAAATATGTTAAAAAGTCTAAATAGTAGGGTTTGTTAACATCCATAGAGTACAATCACAGAATGCAGGGTAAGTGCTGAAAGGAAAAGGGTTGGCCCTCCTTTCAAAAGGTGACATGTATAAAAGACCAAATGGTTGACTTTGGTGTTCATTGTTGTATGCACAAGTTTGAAATACAAGCTCCCACTTCTCTTCCAAGAGTGTCTTTGGAAGTTCTCTTGTTTTCTTTGTAGTGACTTTGTGTTTGCCAGTCCATCCCGCTTCACTCTCTCCTTCCCTTGTCCTTCTCCCTCCCTTCTCCCCTCTCTTTTCCCTGCTCCCCCTTCCCTCTTTCTCTTGTGGAAACACATTGTAACAATCTGGAAGCCACTTGCATGACACAAGTGGATGGCTCATGCTTGCATTGCTCTCACAAGGAAGTAGCTTGGAGTGGAGGCTCCAATGACATTCCTTCAAGATCCCCACGACACGTGAGTCATTGTCGAGACTACACATTTTTGGCGCCATTGTCGGGGGTTCAAGGTATGCTGTTGCATTTGCACTTGCTTTCTTTTGTAATCCACCCATTGCATAGGGCTTCAAGCTTAACTTGGAGCTTTGTTATTGGAGTTTTAGAAGAGGTATGAGGAAGAAGTATGAGTTGGATGGAAAAGAGACGAAAAATTATCATTTTATGTTGAAGAGCATTTTTGAGTGTAGGAAACTTGTTTTTGAGGTTTGTTAGAGTTTTGTAATGATAGGAAGGTAGTTTTTCAGATTTCTAAGGTGTGTATGTTGTCAAATCTCACAAAAAACAACCAAGAATGAAGAATCAAGCTGAAATTCAAAGTTGTTTTGTATGTTAATAGTCACCCCTCAATAAATCTCTCATTTTTGCACTGAAATGTTGTTTTTCTTTCACATTTTTTTCATTGAGTAGGTAGACTAGGTAGTATACATCCCCTTGGCACACAAAAACCTGAAAAGAAACTCCAAATCTGTTAAAAATAATCAAAAACCAATCGACGACATAGCGCATTCCTATCCCCATGGGTCAATAGCTTAGCACTATCCTACTATTACTGTCGCTATAGCCCTATCTCGACGGTCAAACTCTATTGACCTATGGCCATAGCGCCTATCCCCATGACCTAACTTCTGACTGTGGTCTAACCCGCCGCCCTAATTAATGTGTGTCTACCTATCCCACTGGTCTGACAATCTTTGACTCATGGCCTTAGCGCTTGCCCCACGACCGTTGCTATAATAGTATCCCATCTCGTGCCTTTAGTTATCCCCATTCCCATTGCCATATTTGTATCTCATCAATCAAGATACCCTGCCGACTAGTGTGTTAAGCTCATTCCCACGACTGTTGCCATTTTGCTACCCCCATGCCTATGGCCATATTATCCCACCGTACTCATTATCCTTCCACCTGTAGTCTTAGCTCATCCCTATGACTGTGGGGATACCACCTGCATCCCATCCCACTGACATGTCGCACTACCCATCCTATCGATTGGTGCCTTAAGAACTATCTTGTCGCCTGTCGCCATACTTGTATCCCACCGACTGATGCCTTAAGAAGTATCCCGTCACCCATCGCCATACTGGTATCCTGGTGAGACCAGATGCGCCAAGCTATCCCTATGATCGTTGCCATAGCCTTATCCCTATGCCCGTCGAGATACCTATAGGGTAGTCCAGAAAAAAAAATACAAAATTAAAGTTTTAGCCTGAGAGTGCCCTGTTAGAGGTCTTATACATGCATTCGCAATCTGGAAGAATTTTGTCCAAGGAGCCCATGCCTGAAGAGAGTGCTTCGAGCTACACTCACCCACCTTTTGCCCTGGCTGGGGATCGGTCCTAGCTCCCACTTTGTAATATGACCCCGACAAGAGGATCCATCTAGGTCTGACGAGACAGAGAGCTTGGACGAGGAGATGCAAGACCCTGCTGGTCTAAGGGCTTCTAGAGCCCCCTTCACTACTGTGGCATCTCCCAACTCTCCTATTCCTATAGCGTTCAGGTTAAGAGATACATTCTCCAACACGTTTGGACGTTTAGGCTGAACAGATTCAATAAACATGGAGGACCCCTTTGCTGGCATGTCAATGGGAAGGGAAGGTCAGCAACAACAACCAGCTCTTCTTGAAACACAGACATGGACTGAAACCAACTTTGTGGACCCAGGGCCCACCTCCTTCGCAAGGCACCATTAGTGGGAATGCATGGAGGAAGAAGACCCATGGATGAGGGGCTTATGGGGACAAGACCCTAGCCAAGGATATGTGAGAGGGGCATCGTATGAACTCCCAACCTTCCCGCTGCCACCAACCTTCGCCAACTATGTGGCCCCACAAGTTCCACCCTATCGCCCAATGCAAGGAGGTGCCGATGCCCCATGACCCACCCCCTCCAAGAGTCCGACCATTTCCACCCACATCTATTGCTCTAATGAATGTAGGCCTTGGCATGTCCACCCCAATGCCGGTAACATCAACTCAATGGATTCCACTACCAGGGCCAAGCTTAAGGCCACCCCTTCCCATTAGGCCCACAATGGCACCACCTCCACTAGCTAACCAAATGGTGCTATCAGATCAAGTGATACGCACCCTGGTGAATGCCCTAGGAAGGGGAGCCACACCACCTCTGCCCACCCTAGTGTTTTGCGCAGGGATCATACATCCCGCAGATCTAGAAATGGCTAATGCGTTTGGTCTTAGTTTGGATGGCAAAGCAGGCCAATGATATAGGGCTCTCACCCTCAAAGAAAAAGTCAATTGGGAGAGCTGTGAAAAGCCTTCATTGTAGGGTTTGTCTCCAGTGGACATAAATGGAGCCCAATTAATCAGTTATATGAGGTGAAGCAGCATACCACTATGCAATTCACTAGTTTCCACCTGGCTTGTTTGAAGCTAGCTAGTTTGCAAGCAGCTAATTTGAAGCTAGTTTGCAAGTAGCTAGTTTGAAGCTAGCTAGTTTGCAAGTAGCTAGTTTGTAGCAAGGTAGTATGCACCAATCTAGCATGGAACCCCAAACCATATTTAACCATGATCAGATATAGAAAGGAATGTGTATCAACATACATTAGATTTAGGCAACAACATGTATGCTTGGAGATACCTACTTTGTAGCCAGCCTGTTCATAGGTGGTGTTATGGATAAATTTGTCTAAGGAAAAAGGCATAAATATGTGTGTGTGTTTGTATGTGTGGCAATAGTATAATAAAATATGGTGTGCATAGGGCCTAAGGTTGAGGTGGCAGGGCATGACCATATGCCACCCTTCCACATAAGAGGACCCATAAGGTGTGATGTACATAATCCATGATAGTAATATTATAAAATGTAAGGGGGCATGGTTCCTCCATGTGCCACCCCTCCACCTACGCGGTCCCATGCCTGCATTTAGTGAGATATGGCCTAAAGTCCATGAGAGAAGTAATATAAAATAGGTGGAGATGGATATTATATTGGATTATTGCCTCCATGTAGGATAGGTCCATTTGGGGGGGGGTATAGATAGTCCAAGGATGCAAAATAAATAATAGCGAAGATAGGATGAGGTGGCAAGATTCCTTGTGCCAACCCTCCACTTATCCTCCTAGAGGTTTGAATGTATTATAAAATTGGGAAGAGACCAAGGGAGTATCATAGAATTGAGATATGGGGCTTGATTTATGTGGAAAAATGAGGCAAAGGGTTGTCACACACAATTGAGAGTGCGTAACCGCCTAGCCCACATGGGAGACTTTTCCACACACACCATGCATGTGGGAGGATGCATTTATTGGGAGAGACACCCTCTCTTTGCTATAAAAGGAGGGGGCTATTCCTTGGTGGGACATGCTCATTCTTGTAAAGCCACCTAGCTAGTACTTTGATTTCCCCCTTCCCTTCCTTTCAAATAAAGCATGGCCCTCTTCCCTTGATGTCTCCATCTTTACATTCCTCCTCCCATCATGTACATGCTTCTCCTTCCCGTCTCCCTTTCCCCTTGTGCCATAGTCTCCCTCTTCACTCCCTCCCCTTCTAATCCCTTTTCCCCACCCATGATAACATTTTGCCCTCAGGTTCTCCTTTCCTCTATGACTGGGTGTGATTGTGCAACAACTTCCATCTGTGGTTCTCAGCTTTTGTGCCTGCAATATGCTTTTGGTCACAATTTTTGCGCATCTGCGCATCCCTGCTTCTGCATCTCTAGTCTACCTGCAGTTCTGGTCGCATCTTCTGGTTGGTAAATCTTCTGGTTGTACCAATCCCACCCTCTAACCATGGGGAGTTTCCTCTTGCTGTAAAAAGTAAAAGTATTTCATTTCATGTGCTCTATTCGCATCTCCTACTAGATTGTAGATTCGAAACTTTTTCAAGTTCACTCCTTGGATGCACGCCACACGAGAAGGGTGAATATTTATGTCACTTCCTGGTGCTTGGTCCTCCGCTCATTATGGCTACCAATTGGCAAGATCTCTTTCTTGATCTTCATGTCGACCTTCAATGGCTGATTGTCCAGTGCATTGTTCAAGGAGATGATGGGTGGAATGATACATCGTGGTTGATTCAAGGTGAAGAACTAGTGATATACTGGGGAGACTTTGATTTCACTTCTACTTATTGTGTGGTGATAGAGCTACTTGTCGCATCGGAGGTAATTAAAAGGGTGACATTCTTCGAAGGGTGGGATGTTACCAAAGCTTAGGGGGAGATTTGGCGCATCTGCTTATTAAGTCCAGTGGATAAGCTCATCTTGAATAATTTCTTCTCGATCTTGCTACTAAGGTTTCTAGGGCTTGTCTATGGTTGGTAATGTTTCGACCAAGGAATCCCTTTGTACCTAATCAACCCTTTGTGCCTCATTTTGAGCTTCAAGTTGTAATTCTTTTTGGTCTAAAGATAAACTATCAACAAAGTATTACAAGTTTATTTGGTGCTGAACGTCTTGCTCAAGTGTTGAATTCTCCCCGCCCTCTCCTTCTACCTATCTTGGATTACCGAGAAACTTGGGATGTTCGGATTTTAGTCTTGGTGCAATAACATCTTGGCTACTTCAATTTGACAGAGCATACAAACCTTCGACCGAGGCTACTGGTGTGGGTGTGAAGCTCACTTCACTGGGGGGTGAGGTGTATTGTTATAGCAAGTTTGCACCTGCGAGTACTTGCAACCAAGTTGAGTACTCAGCACTCATTTTTGGGCTACAAAAGGCACAAGAGCATCGCATCAAGCAACTTGAGGTGTAGGGAGATTCTCAACTCATGTGTGAACAAGTTAGTGGAAGGTGGAAGGTGTGGAGAGAAGGCTTGGTTTCGTGACATCAACAAGCATTGGAACTGTGCCAACAATTTGAAGAGATAAAAATTCAGCATATCCCTTGAGCTCAAAATATAGTTGCTAATTTCTTGGCACGTGAAGCCTATACTTAAATCATGCATGACGGGAGTGGAAGCACCACCCCAACAAAGCTGCAAGCCATGAAGGAGGGTAATCATTTGTAAGGAATGCAAAGGTTATGGTCATCATGAAACTAAGTGTTGGGCATATTTGATACGAGGTTAGCAGATGGTCGATGACTCACCACCTTGGGAGTCATTGAGGCTTTGCCCATCACTGTCAATGGGTTGACCACCACCATCAATTTCTATGTAGTGGACATCGAAGATACAGGCAGGAGTTACCCAGCCATACTCGGGAGACCATGGTTGAGAAAGAGTGATGTAGTCAGCTATTGGAAGACATGACACATGTCTTTTGGTGCTTCTAAGGAGAAGATCCTGGTGCAACTAGGTGCCACAAAACCAGAAGAAGAAGAGGAGCAAGACAGTGATACTCTCTCATCCTTGGTGTCTAAATCAATGGAAGAATTAGACGGGGGGGAGGAGTCCTCAGAGGAGGAAGTTTACATGATGGGGGTGTCTCCGACCCTGCCACCTGCAGAAAAGGTAATAGCTAGTCCTTAACAGCTTGAATCTATGCTTTCCCCAGACCTCACTCCAAGTGAGAAAGACGAGTTCCTAGAAATGTTCAAATATTTCCCTGACCTCTTCGTAACTAGCTACTGCCACCTTCACCATGTGACTGCCATAGAGCACAAGATAGAGCTGAAGCCTGATGCGAAGCCTGTGGCTCAGAAGTATCAGAGATTAGGGCCCCTACAGACCGATGCTTTGCGCTTAGAGTTACAGAAACTTGTAGAAGCTGGGTTTATTGTTCTGGTTCACAATACTGAATGGGTTTCACTAGTGGTAGTCACCCCAAAGAAAAACAACAAGTGGCGGGTCTGCATTGACTATAAGAAACTCAATGCAGCCACCAAGAAGGACCATCATCCTCTTCCCTTTCAAGACCTTATTCTTGAGAAGGTAAGTGGTCATGAGATGTATACTTTCTGTGATGGTTACTCTGGGTTTTATTAAATCAGAATTGCTGAGGAGGATGTGCTTAAAACCACATTTGCCACACCTTGGGGGACATTTGCATTCAAAGTAATGCCATTTGGCCTCACTAATGCTCCTGCTACCTTTCAAAGATTTATGCAGATGGTGTTTGCTCCTTATTTGTGGGATTTCTTGGAGGTGTTTTTAGATGATTTCTGTATATTCTTGTCACATAAGGAGCACATCATGAAGGTTAGGTTGGCCTTCCAAAGGGTCAATGATGTGAATGGCAGTCTCAACCCTAAGAAATGCACCATTGGAGCCACTCAAGGGAGGTTACTGGGACATATTGTCTCATCCGAGGGTGTCAAGCCTGACCCAAAGAAGGTATAAGCTATCCTCAAGCTCTCCCCGCCAACAACCACACATCAGGTACGCTCATTTGTCAATCTAGTAGGATACTATTGCCGCTTCATTAATCAATATGCTGCTTTGACACGACGCATGACTATGCTATTGAAAGATGGGGTTGATTTCTCTTGGAATGAGGATTGTGATCATGGGTTTGCACAAATCAAGAATGCTTTGGCTTCAGAACCCATTCTATGCAATCTAGATTGGTCAAAGACTTTCTTTATCAATCTTGGGTTTGGTGAGCAGACTCTGGTAGGTATTCTTCTCTAGCAAGGGGAGGATCGGTTCATGTACCCCGTTCGATTTGCTTCTTGACAATTACTTGACACCGAACAATGCTACTCAGAGGCTGACAAGCATGCCTTGTCTTTGGTGTTCTGCATTGAGAAATTTAAGCATTATGTGGCTGGAAAGTCCTTTATTATACTCACTAGCACTGGTCTTGCAAAGCAAATTCTTCAATCACCAAATCCCATGGGCAGGTTGGCCAAATGGTTGGCAGTTTTACAAGAATATGATTTTTCTTTCAAAATTGTAAAAGGGGGTTGTTCCAACTTGAAGAATGCTTTGATTGATTTAGAGGAGTGCCTTGATATAACCCTTGTAGCAGCCATAGAAGTTGGGGATCCATGGTATAGCGGTATCTACAGGTTTCTGGCTGCTTTCTCCTTTCCTCCAGAAAGTACTAGCTATGAGAGAAAAAAGATCCGCAAAGATAGTAGGCACTACACCCTCTTTGATGGGGTGTTGTACGGTCAAGGCATGGATGGGGTACTAAGATGGGCCATTGATGCAGATGAAGTACCTAAGGTATTGAAGCATTATCATTATGAATTTTGTGGAGGCCACTATGCCAGTGACTATACAACTAAGAAGATTTTACATGCTGGGTACTATTGGCCGACCTTGTTCAAGGATGTCACTATGCATTGCAAAACTTGTGAACCATGCCAATTCTTTGGTAGGAATGATTTGTGTCCTGGGCAATATCACCCAGTGATGTCCATCCATCCGTTTCAGAAGTGGGGAATAGATTTTGTCAGGCCCCTACCCATGACTGCCCGTAAAAAGAAGTATCTTTTGGTAGCCACTCAGTATGTCACTAAGTGGGCTGAAGCTATCGGCCTCCCCGCAGCAAATGGTAAGGCGGTTTCAAATTTCATATTTGAACGTATCTGCACAAGGTTTGGGACACCCATGGAAATAGTATTTGACAATGGGAGTCCATTCTTAAATGAAGCAGTGTAGTTACTCATGGATTGCATGGGTATTGATCATCACACTTCTAGCATCTATTATCTAGCATCCATGGGTCAAATGGAGCAGACCAATGGCCTCCTTTGTAAAACCATGGAAAAAATGCTACAGGGAATAGGAGCCAGTGGGATCAGAAGGTCACAGAAGCCGTATGGGCTTACAACATCACTCATAAAACATCTACAGGTCACACTCCTTTTGAGTTGGTGTACAGTACTGAGGCCATTTTACCACTAGAGATAGAGATTCCGGCTTTGAGATTGGCACAAGAATAGAGGATGACAGAAGATAAACATGTAGAGGCCCGATTGGTGCAACTTGAGAAGCTAGATGAAACTCGATGCCTTTCCCTACATCAAACAGAGATTCAAAAGAATCGACAAAAGCCTCGCTTGGATGCTAAGATTTGCAAGGGATGGGAAAGACACTTTGCTGAGGGGGATGTTGTGCTATGCTTTGATAACAGATTGGACCACCAAATGGATAAGAAGTTCCTTCCATTGTGGACCGGTCCATACAAAGTCATCAAGGAACATAGCAATGGGTTTGTACAAGTTTGGGAGCTGCATGAGCCATATGGCAAGAAGGTGATCAACAAGCATAACCTCAAGCCCTTCTTTGTGCATGATGGACGCAGGCATGGAAATGTTGTGCATTCCCTGCCTGGGGGCGGGGACTGTTATGGATAAATTTGTCTAAGGAAAAAGGCATAAATATGTGTGTGTGTTTGTATGTGTGGCAATAGTATAATAAAATATGGTGTGCATAGGGCCCAGGGTTGAGGTGGTAGGGCATGACCATATGCCACCCTTCCACATAAGAGGACCCATAAGGTGTGATGTACATAATCCATGGTAGTAATATTATAAAATGTAAGGTGGCATGGTTCCTCCATGTGCCACCCCTCCACCTAGGCGGTTCCATGCCTGCATTTAGTGAGATATGGCCTAAAGTCCATGAGAGAAGTAATATAAAATAGGTGGAGATAGATATTATATTGGATTATTCCCTCCATGTAGGATAGGCCCATGTGGGGTGGGTATAGATAGTCCAAGGATGCAAGTTAAATAATGGGGAAAATAGGATGAGATGGCAAGATTCCTTGTGCCAACCCTCCACTTGTCCTCCTAGAGGTTTGAACATATTATAAAATTGGGAAGAGACCAAGGGAGTATCATAGACTTGAGATATGGGGCTTGATTTATGTGGAAAAATGAGGCAAAGGGTGGTCGCACACAATTGAGAGTGCGTAACCGCCTAGCCCACATGGGAGACTTTTCCACACACATCATGCATGTGGGAGGATGCATTTATTGGGAGAGACCCCCTCTCTTGGCTTTAAAAGGACGGGACTATTCCTTGATGGGACACGCTCATTCTTTGTAAAGCCACCTAGCTAGTACTTTGATTTCCCCCTTCCCTTCCTTTTAAATAAAGCATGGCCCTCTTCCCTTGATGTCTCCATCTTTACATTCCTCCTCCCATCATGTACATGCTTCTCCTTCCCCTCTCCCTTTCCCCTTGTGCCATAGTCTCCCTCTTCATTCCCTCCCCTTCTAATCCCTTTTCCCCAGCCATGATAATGTTTTGCCCTCACGTTATCCTTTCCTATATGGCCCTTGAGCGTCGCCATGCTTAGTGTCTAGCCTCTTGTCTTGATTTCTTTTCCAGGTAATAGTGGCTAGTTTGCAGCTATCCAACTAGTACGTAGCATGATAGTATGCAATTAACCAGCTTGCACCATTTGCCCTTGATGGGTTCCCTTTCATGTTGACATGGCCCTTGAGGGGTCCCCTTTAGGAGAAAGGGCCATATCAACATGCCATATATGTCCAATGCATGTTAATATGGCCCTTGTCGCTAAAGGGGACCCCTCAAGGGACATATCAATAATTAGGTAGTTTGAAGCTAGCTAGTTTGCAAGTAGCTAGCTAGGTTGGGCCTAATTTGTAGCAGTTAGGTAGTTCAGGGCTAGCTAATGACATACTAGTTTGGACTTAGTTTGTTGTTAGGTACTTTGGAGCTAGCTAACGAAATACTAGTTTGGACTTAGTTTGCTAGTAGTTAGTTTGGAGCTAACTAGTTTGCAAATAGCAAGTTTGGAGCTACCTAGTTTGAGATAGCAAACTACTTACTAGTTTGGACTTAGTTTGAAGTTAGCTGGTGTAGTTTGGAGCTAGCTAGTTTGCAGATAACTACTTTGAAGGTACATAGTTTGGATCTAGCTAGTTGGACAAACCTAGTTTGCAAGTAGCTACTTTGCATTTGCATGCAACTAGTTTTCATGTAGCTATTTTGCAAGTAGCTAGTTAGTAGGTACCTAGTTTAGAGATTCCTAGTTTGTAGATGGCTACTTTGTGGCTAGCTAGGTTGTACATAACCAACTATCGACAACCTAAATTGCAAAGACCTATGCAAGAGAAAGCTAGTTTACAGATACCTAATTAGTGGTTTAGAGCTACCTACTTTGGAAGCTAGTTTGTAGCTACCTAGAATTATGAAGGCTACTTTTTAGCTATCTAGATTGCAGATACCTAGCTTGTATACTACTATACAGCAACTAACAACCTAGTTTCAAGAAAGCTAGTTAGTAGTTAGTCAATATGACGACTTTGCAATTCGCTATTATGCAACTCGTAGCATCAATCCACCTAAGTACTATGCAACAAGGTAGTATGTAGTCTAAAAATAAAAGATTAAATTTGAAAAAGTAGATAAGATAGTGCCAAAATGATAGGCATGAAGACTAAACCTAAGGTATTTCAAGGAGATATACTAGATTTTCCACATGTGATTTCAAACCCTATTTGCTTTTGGCATACATCCTTCTTATTTGGCAAGACATGAGTATGGGCAAACCATAAAGAAAATACAAGCTCCTAAACCTTTGTTGTGATTGAGCTGATCTGGCCCTTCCTTTGACATGTATCCAAAGTTTATAAATCATCTACAAATCTAGTAAGCCTACTTTGGGCTACATAGAAGTTCCTTTGATGAATGTTTAATGCTTTTGGTGCCACAAACACTAAAATAAGGTAGCTCACTTGACCTTCCATTCATTAACATAACCATGCTCACTTGTGAATCAAAATCATTGAGATATCAGGGCTGTTGTTGCACGTGTTCTTCAAAAGCATGTGCATCCTTCCCTTTAGCTTCTTCTTCCATATGGGTGATGTATGCCTGCATAACATCCATGGCTGCTTTGACGAGGTTAGTCGTTACTGCATTTAAGGAGAGAGTAGAGATCATGGTGAGGATGAAGAAGGAAGCAGAGTTAGTAAGTAATCGATGCACGCTATGGCATGAATTTTGATGAACAAGTCAAACCACTGAAAAAAAGGGGGACCAAAAAGAGAAAGGGGAAGAAAAAGTGGAGCCTCAACAAATCACAAAAAAGCTAGAAATATTTAACAAGGTGAATAATAATAAATCATTCATAAGGCCTACCCGAGATCGAAATAGCGAAAGAGGGCAGAGATGATGAATTGAAAGTGATGAGAGAGAGAGAGAGAGAGAGAGAGAGAGAGAGAGAGAGAGAGAGAGAGAGAGAGAGAGAGAGAGAGGGAGGGAGGGAGGGAGGGAGGGAGGGAGGGAGGGAGGGGGAGAGAGAGAGAGAGAGAGAGAGAGAGAGAGAGAGAGAGAGAGAGAGAGAGAGAGAGAGAGAGAGAGAGAGAGAGAGAGAGAGAGAGAGAGGCGCTACAAATGTGGAGGATTTCTAAAGGAAACCATCTTGTTTTACAAGTGGCATGCATATAATCAAAGGTAACCCAAACCACATAAAATCCACAACTAAGGCTAAATTTTTTTTAAATAATACGAGAGGGCAGCTCTAAGGGAAGAAAGACTTGAAAGAGTTGTAGGCATTAAAGCTTTTTGACGATGGAGCCTACAACAATAAATAAACCTAATAAACTTGCAACAATAAAACACTTGCAATAATTAATGGACCAATTGCACAAAGAAGAATTTTCAAATTTCCAATAATCTGGATTTTTAGCTTTGAAAAAGTGGAACCTTTGCTAAGGCTACCCAAAGGGCAAGCCAAAAAATTAGTGAATTTTAGCTTCTAATTAAGAGAGGAATCATCAATATAGCCTACCTTACGGTAGGCCAAAAATTTGAGAGAGAGAGAGAGAGAGGGGGGGAGAGAGAGAGAGAGAGAGGGAGGGAGAGAGAGAGACAGAGAGAGACAAGGAGAGAGAGAGAGAGAGAGAGAGAGAGAGAGAGAGAGAGAGAGAGAGAGAGAGAGAGAGAGAGAGAGAGAGAGAGAGAGAGAGAGAGAGAGAGAGAGGGTAGCGAGAGATGTCGCTACCCTCTCTCTCTCCCTCTCTCTCTCTCTCTCTCTCTTTCTATCTCTCCCTCTCTCTCCCTCTCTCTCCCCCCCCCCTCTCTCTCTCTCTCTCCACCTATAAAGAGGGGAGAGAGGATGAGATAGAGATGTGGCTACATCAATTTGAGGGCTCTATCTGTCACATTAAAGGAAACTCTAATATTTTAAAGAAACCTCCAATTTTCGATAGCGGGGGGGATACATTAATTTGAGGGAAGTACGGGCATAAGATAGAGATGGGGTTACATCAATTTGAGGGGTCTACTATCATTTAAAAGAAACCACTGATGGGTCTACCTACCACATTAAAGAAACCTCCAATATTTTAAAGGATTAAAGCCACCAATGTAGAGTGGGGAAGAAAAGGAAAGAAACAAGGATGCTATAAACACGTTCTTACAAAGATGGAAAGACATCCATCGATTAAAGAATACCCTCTAAAAAATCAAGTTATGGAAGTGAGAGTGTTCCTTGGAAACAAAATGTATAAATTGTGGATGAGCCTTAGAGAAACCAATAAGGTTTCACTGTATTGGGCTAAGTTTGAACAAGCTTTCCTAAAAGAATTTTTATCTGAAAATGGGTTAAAAGAGCATGATAATCTTGGGATAATTGCAATATATGTAGAAATATTTTTGTCCAACACATAGCTAATTATAAGGACCTTTCCAAAAGGGATCGATGAATTAGAAAAGACAAGAGATTGTGTGAGGGTTTCAAGACAACTATAAGATTGACATGAGAAGAATTTCTCCTAAAACCTTTGAAAGAAGCCCTACAAGTATGCCCAAATATATAATGATACAGTGGAAATATCCCTTGTTGGAACTTTGGAACAAAGTATTTTTGTTCCAAGATTCAATAAATTTGTTAAGTTAAAAAGAA
Source organism: Dipteris shenzhenensis (assembly GCF_047967505.1). Classification (NCBI taxonomy): domain Eukaryota; kingdom Viridiplantae; phylum Streptophyta; class Polypodiopsida; order Gleicheniales; family Dipteridaceae; genus Dipteris; species Dipteris shenzhenensis. The sequence continues at coordinate 34,139,394 of NC_141609.1, read as the reverse complement.
AGAGGCAATTTAAGAAGGAGCATAGCCCAAGAAACCTCAAATCCTCTTTTGAAAAGAGAGGAATATGAGAAGGCTAAGCAAGAAAATCTTTGCTTTAAATTTTTGGGCAAAGATCTATCTCCTCCATTAGGGGAGATTTGGAGTCAAAAGCTCCCATTACTTAAAGAGCTAATTCATGCAGCTGTAAAATAAGAAAATTAGCAATCCACCAATGAGGAAGCTCCAACCTTTAATATTGGAAAGAAACCACAAAGGCATCTCATTGGTGGAGAGACCTCCCCCATAAGGCCTCCTCTTGTGCCCCCCCCCCACCAAACACACACACACACACACATACATATGTGCCCCACTCATCTTTTTATGCCCCACCTCATCTATCTTTTTGTGACTACCCCCACCCCCTCTCTTGGTCAACCACTCCCATCTCTTAATCAACCATATCACTTTTTCCCTCCAAAAATTAAACTTTATCCAAAACACCCAAAACTCTTCCAAAGCTCTCCCAAACCCTCTTCCAAGGTGAAAAACTACTCTTTCTCCTCTTCCAAAGTGTGCAAATAAGAGGGGCCTCTTTCTCCTCTTAGTATCCTTTCCATTTAGACATGGTGAAGCATTCCTTATCTCCTATTTACCAAAGGTATCTCTTCAATATTGTATTTGCCACAACATGAAGGACATAGTTACAATACAATTGGGAGACCAATTTTGATTGCATAGGTTATAGGTTTACATCACAAGCGGGGTGGTTGTATCCATATTTTATGGCCTGTATTTTAGCGAGACATGTAGAAATTTCAAAAACCCCACCCCTTTCTTTTCTCATATTTTTCATGCATGGCTTCAACCTGTGTTAGATTTATGCTTTCTTAAATGAAACATAGACATATACATCTACACTTGAAACTATGCTACCTCAGGGTTGGACATTGATTACCATGCAAAGCCAGAAGGACAAAACACTAGTGTTGGGTTGAGGTGACCTAGAAGGTTGGCGGATGAAGGTCCGTCTTGGCAAGTGGAATTTGAGCCCTCATCTATGGATAGTTTTGATTTCGAGCGGATGGCCATTTCCTCCGCAGAACATCAAAATGAACGAGAAGACCAACTCAGGGAATGAAGAGAACGTCTTCACATTATGACAGTTGGAAGACAAAAACATGTGGAATCACTTTGCCAATGTCGGGACCGATTGAAGTCATTGCTCCCCTAGTAGATCCTCTACTTCCACCCTTACACATAGCATATTCATCAAGCCACAAAATATCTAGGAATTGATCATTGATGAAAATTTTCTCAAAACCCTAAACCTAGATGATTTTAGCTTTTTGCATTTTAATTGAAGCCACCAGTCCCTACAGAAATCTAATTGCCAAATATGGAATATCGAGTGAAAATAGGCCCTAATACGATGCGACCAAGGGATCTATTTTTTTAAAAAGTAGGACCTAGTTGCACCATACCGAATTCGGTGCTTCCAAGGCCTATTTTCACTTGATATTCCATATTTGGAAACTAGATGTCTGTAGGGCATTTGTGTGAAAAATCAGGAGCAATTTTCAAGTTTAGGATTGTTATCAAGAAACTTGAATTTTGATGCGCTATTGGTTGAAGACAGACCAGGGATTTTCTATGTAAAAATAGAACATACAAAAATGTAGAGGATACTAATGGGAAATTGAAACAAGCAATGACATTAATATAATAATTAATCCTAAGCCCTAAGCTAGCAAAGTTCATATCAATTCTACCTCATTGCAAAGAGTACTTGCTACTATAGTGCCCAACTAGACCCCCTTTTCTAGTGGTACATCATGAGAGATGAGGACTGGAGGTGCCAGGTTCTTCATCATTGTCCCCAAACAACGATCTCTACAAATCCCAAAACTCATCCTTAGACATCTTGTATTCTAGCTCAACCTCTATGATCACCTTCTATGTGAGATGGATGGCCTCTAAATCGATGAGGCTTGAGTCATCAAAGCATGCGATCTCATAGATTGTTGGATTGATGGGAGTGCCAAAGTAAATGACATCCTCACATGCATCATTTGAGAGCTGGTATGGTGCCTCATCCTCTCAAAGCCCGGTTTCTTTCAACACATCATTAAGGTGGAGGTATTACTCACCCTCAATATTTATTGGATCGATGGAGCAATAGTAGGTTTCTTGAAACACAACATACAAACAACCTTTTTCTCAAGCAGAGGTTGGGGTGCAACCCAATCTCTTGCTCAAATTAAGAGATTTTAATGAATTAAGCAGCAAGTTGAGCTTATGTGTTTCTTGAGCAACATATTGCATGCAAAAAAACACAGAGGCAACCTATTGTGTGAGGAACTCTTGGAGGATGACTACTTGAAAACCCTATATATCATGTGTGTTCAAGGGATCTTATTAAAATACCTCATGTGTAAACCATAAAGATTAGAATGACCCCTCTGTTTGTACAAAATTTTAATTTTTTCCAATACACCAATTTAAAATCCCTTTCTGCTTAACCTACACCATTTTTTTTACATATAATGAGTGACCCCTTGAGTTGAGAAATTGGTTGGAGTACAACACAACCTCTTGCTTGAATCAAGAGAATGATTTAAGCACAAGTTACATGCAACATAAAGTAAAGACAATGTGTTTCATGAGCAATAAGTTGGTACAATATTTGTGCTTGAATCAATAAGATTTTTGGATTTGAGCAAGAGTTTGTTGCATCCTAACCTTTTTCTCAAGCAATAGGTTGGATAAAGATGAGACAAAGATGCCACTAGTTGCTCAAGTAATAGGTCGGATGCCACAAAATGCATTGCTCAAATCAAAATATTATGCAAAAATAAAATTTTTGCTAATGGTTCAAGGTTTGGCGTTTAGGCTTTAAGACATAATATTTAGGGTTTACGGTTTAGGAATGAGGATCTAGGGCCTAGGGTTCAGGGTTTACAATCTAGGATTAATGATTTAGGTTTTAAGCTCTAAGATTTAGGGTTTAGGATTTAGGGTCTTGGGTTTAGGTTTAAGATCTAGGGTTTAGGTTTAGGGTTTAGAGCTAAAGTTCTAAGACTTAATGTTTAGGATTTTATGATTTAGGGTTTTTGAGGTGATGAGTATCATTGTGAAATGGTACTCATAAATGCACCTTGTAATAAACTTGGTGATGGAAAGTCTTCACATTCCTTAAATATCAATAACTTGGCCATGCCCATGATCATTATATAAATAAAAATGAAAACTTGAATATTCTTAGTGATGAGTATCATCTTGATACTATACAAAATAATTTCATAGATATGTCTTATAATAAGCTTGGTGATGGGAAGTCTTCATAATCCTCAAATATCAATAAGTTGTCCATGCCTATGATTATTATATACATAAGAATAGAAGGTTGAATATCTTAAATCCAAGATGATGCCTAGGGAATCAATTTGAGAGATCTTTTGGAATAGAGTCAAATGAATTCTAATTGACTTATGGAACTAGCCAAGCATAACATCATAAACTTTGCTTATCAACAAGGTACTTAAGGCTCATAAAATAATATGAATGAGTAAAAATCTATTCAAAATCATCAAGACAAATACATAATCAAGATGGGTCCATTACCATGGTCTAGTAACTCTAGAGTAATCATACTACAATGATGAGTGATGATGTTGTGCCAAGAGTATGGAGACTTCAAGAATATCAATTAGTTAAATTCAAGAAATATCCATGAGTGACGTCAAAGTCTCTATTAATATTTTTTTAGCTATAAGCCTCCTACCATATTCATGCCTGATATGAACCACAATTTTGGTTAAACATGTATTCTTACAGATATGTATTATTGTTATTACTAATTAAACAATTTACCAAAAGTGAGAAAAGAGTATTTATTATTTACATCATTCACTGATTCCACAATTAGTTTATGATTCTGTACATACTACTTATTTTGCTAAAATAATACAAATGATATAATGTAATTGCATATTCTTTATTTCAAGAGTAATGTTTAAGTAATTTATTTTATTCATGTTTATATTGTTGTTTTAATAATGATTTTATTGAAATACTTTAGAAAATCTGAAAGAAGTTTATTAAACATTTTGCATGATATGTTAATTCTTCAATTAGTTTATGATTTCCATATTGTTTGATTCTTAAAATTTGTCAAATATAATGATGTATCTTATTGCATAGTCTTATTTCTAATATTTTTAATTAAATTAATTCATTATAATGTATATTTTCTATATATTATATTTATTTCTTCTTATTTGTTTTTTTGAAGATAATACTATGTTAAAATAATTGAAGGAGAAGAGTATTAATGATTTGCATAATTCATTACTTTGATTATTTTTTTATTTTTACAACAATAATATGTATAAATGGTATTATATATCTTTAATAGTACTTGATAATTTTTTCCAATATTACTTGTATATTTTGTATAAAAATTTATATAATAATGATTATATATATTTTTTATATCAATTATATTATATTTACCTATTTTATAATATATATATATATATTTTTTAAATGCAATAAAAGAGAAAATTCTTTACTTTATTTGGAAATTTCCCTTGCTGCAAGGCATTGCGTAGGCAAAAGGTTGTCCCAATTCATGCACACCAAGCAGGTCTCTAAACTTGCACAGCTTCTTTGCACCCAATGCCTTTGTGAATATGTCAGCTACCTGATCCTCTGTGCTGACATAAACTAGATCAATAACACCTTCTAGAACCTCTCCCGCACATAGTGGTAATGCATCTCAATGTGCTTTGTTCTAGCATGACAGACTGGGTTATTTGCCAAGTGTATACTGCTCATGTTGTCACAATAAATGACAACTGGCCCATCTGTAGACTGATGCATATCATAAAGTAGCTTATGCAACCAAGCTGCCTCACCTGCAGCCATTGCTGCACCCCCATACTCAGCCTCTGTGCTCGACAAGGCAACTGTAGGTTGTTTCTTGCTGCTCCAAGTGACTGCAGCACTCCTTAAAGAGAACACATATCCACTAGTAGATCGTCTATTAGAAATGCTACCAGCCCAATCAGCATCAGTGTATCCATGCAACTATATCTGAACCCCAGTCTCATAAAATAGTCCATCCTGCAATGTGGACTTCACATACCTCAGTATGCGTCTAGTCGCATCCAAATGTGGTTTCCTTGGAGCTTGTATAAATTGACTTAGCAACCCAACAGCATAGCTCAAATCTGGCCTAGTAATAGTCATATAAATCAGACTTCCTACTATGCATCTATACATAGTAGGGTCTTCCAAAAGCTCACCTGCATCTGCGCTCAACTTCACATTCTGCTCCAAAGGAACTGAAATAGGCTTACAACTTGTCATCCCATATTTGGACAGCATGTCCAATCCATATTGCCTCTGCAAGAGCCATATCCTACTTGTGGATCTAATCACCTCAATGCCCAAGAAATAATGAAGCTCTCCCAAATCCTTCATGTCAAACTTCTGCTTCAATAGCATTTTCACATGAAGGATATCTTCATCACTATTACATGTGATGATCAAATCATCAACATAAATGACAAGCAACATAATGCCTTTTTGTGTTTTTCTCACATAAAGTGAGAAATCTGCCTTGGAAATCTGAAAGCCAATAGTGACAAGATACTGTCCTATCTTGTCAGACCATGCTCTGGGTGCTTGCTTCAAGCCATACAAAGCTTTCTTCAACCTGCAAACAAACTCAAAATGAACAACATGCACATAACCTCGTGACTGCTCCATATAGACCTCTTCTGCAAATCACCATGCAAGAAAGCATTCTTTACATCCATCTGATGTAAAGACCATCCCTTTGATGTAGCCATAGCAATGACTGCACTTACGGTTGCCATCCTTGCAACTGGACTGAATGTTTCTTCATAATCAATGCCATATGTCTGTGCATACCCCTTGACAACTAATCTTACCTTGTATTTATTCACAGAACCATCTGCATTGTGCTTCACCTTATAAACCCACTTGCAACCAATTGCATTCTTGTCTTTAGGTAAAGGCACCAATTCCCATGTAGCATTTGCTTCCAAGGCATCCATTTCTTCATCCATGGCTTTCTCCCATTTTTCTTTTCCCATGGCTTGCTCAAAAGAAGTGGGTTCTGGTTCATGTATCACTTTGACCATATAGGCATAGTGAATGGCTGTAAATCCATCATATTTCAGCCTATCCACAGGATAACTCTGGTAGACTTGTGCAAAATAGGCTCACTGCCAGGTGCTCTCAAAACATCCCTTGTCTTCCTTACTCCAGGTGTAACAACAGAAGGAATATCTAACTCATCATCAAGGCTCTATTCTGAGCCATTGGATTCACCATCCACATAAGAGTAACCTGCATTCACATCAACCATGGGATGATCTACTTTCTCTTTTCCCTTTCGTGATACTTGCATACCACTATTTGCATTGCTTTGAGGAGATTCTCCTGATCTCAATCTGCCTGTCCATGGCAAAGTATGTGAACCGCTACTAGAGGACACTATAGGTCCACTAATATTTTGTGATTGCTGTTGTGAATTCTGTGTAGCATTAGCATTTTATGCATCTACATCATCAATCACATTTACTAGTTTATACCAACTGCTCATCTCATAAAAAACATCTTTGCTCATTGTAAACTTACGAGTAGAAGGGTTATAGCATCTATACTCTTTCTGATGCAGAGAATAACCAATAAAGATGCACTTCTTAGCTTTTGGATCCAACTTGGATCTCAACTCATCTGGCACATGAACATAGGCAATGCAACCAAAAACTTTCTAATGAGAAATATCTGGTTTCCTACCAGTATACCTCTCCTCTAGCATCATGCCATGTATTGCTACAGTGGGATTCCTGTTCATTATGTAGACTACTGTAGCAATTGCTTCAACCCAATAATAATCTAGCAGGTCTTTTTTGTTGAGCATGGCAGGAGATACCTCTCCAATATGCCTGTTTTTCCTTTCTACAAGTCCATTTTGCTATGGGGTATGACTACATGAATATTGCTGCTTTATGCCATGCTCCTGCAGGAACCTTGCAAACTCATTTGAGAGGTACTCTCCCCCTCCATCTGACCTTAGGCATTTTATTTGCAGGCCTGTTTGTTTTTCAACCATAGCTTTAAAGGCTTTGAAATGCCCAAACACTTCACTTTTCTTTTTCATAAAATACACCCAAACTTTTGTGCTATAGTCATCAATAAAAGTGACAAAATAATGACAGCCTCCAATAGATGCAGCTTTAGTAGTCCACACATCAAAGTGGATTAATTCCAATGGCCTCTTACTCTCTTGAACATGTCTAGGAAATGGTCTCCTTGCCTATTTTCCAAATTGACAGGCTTCACATACCTTATGCATTTTTGCAACCTTGAACTTAGGGAATTTTGCAACAATATTTTGGGCTTGCATTAATTTAAGTCATTGTACATTAACATGACCAATGCGTTTATGCCAGATATCAATATCTGCAACTACACCGGTCCCTTGTGCAAACATTGTTGCACTCAATTCAGGCATGTCCGCATCCAACATAAACATATTGCCCTTCTTCTTCCCTTTTTCTATCAAGCGACCTTTTTTTTTCATATCCTCAACAAAGCATCCATGAGGATTAAATCTGACCTGCAAGCCCTGCTCAACCATTTGACCAACAGAAACTAGGTTCTTGGTGATATTCGGGACATGAAATACATCAGATAGGTATTTCTTTTTCCCATCCTGCATAGACAAAGGAACTTTACCAATCTGCACAATAGGATGTGCAGTATCATCACCAGTCTCCACAAATCTTGGTCTTTCCATTTTCCTTACATCCTGCATCCATTCCGCATGACCTGTCATGTGGTTTGATGCACCTGAGTCAACATACCACACATCATTGCTTTCTTCTACACTTGTCACAGAATCGGTCATGTGCTGCACCATAAACAAATGCTCATTTCTGTCATCACCCTGTCTACTAGAGGATGCATAATTGCCTTGCTGCAATTTTCCATTCATGATGTCATTCTGCTTTTTATAGCAGTCTTTAGCCATATGACCCATTTTACCACAGTAGTAGCATTCAACATTGCTGTTTGCATTTTGGCCTCTCTGCCATCCACCACAACCTCTTTGGCTCCCCCTGCCTCTAAAGTTACCACGTCCTCCTCCATAGGACTTGTTTTATTGAATTTGCTACATATTCTAATTTCTGCCATGGCCTCCAAATTGGCCTACTCTACTTCTACCTCTACCTCTTCCAGCATTTGAGTAGAAGACAGTTTCTTTTGAAGTTTCTCCTGAATAAGATGCACCACCATTTCTCTGCTCTTTAAAAATTAGAAGAGCAATCAACTCCTCAAGATCAGGAAATTTTTCACGGACGGCAATGGATGTCCGAAATTGTGCAATGAATGTCTGAAATTGTGCATAATCCTTTCCTAGACCATTCAAGGTCACAGAAACTAAATCATCATCTTCCACTGGCGACCCAATGGAAGCAAGTGCATCTGCAATGTTCTTCACCTTCATGTGGTAGTCATTGATGCTCATATTTTCTCTTTGCACATTATGCAACTCCTGCTTGAGTTGTATTTTCCTGGCTTGTGTATTTGTGATGTACATTTTTGTCAAAGTATCCCATGCCTCCTTTGGCATGCTTGCATCTTGAATATGCGCAATCATAGAATCTGAAATACTGATAGACAGCTAGTACATAACTTTTATGGCTCTCTCATGCCATCCTTTAAATGCCTGCAACTCTTGTTGATTGGGAACATTAGGAATAACTGGTTCTTGTTCAGCTCGAGTAATGAACTCCCAATAGCCTTTTCCCTTAAGGAAATTCATCATTCTAAACTTCCATGCTTGGAAGTTGTTCTTGTCAAGCTTTTCAGTGACTATCTGTTAAAGAGCATCAGACGCCATTACAGAACACTGCGAAATATTTTGTCACTGCAAAAAACACAACTTCTGCCTCACAAGGGCAAATCTGCAAAATTGACGAAAGTGGTATTTGACCACATAGTCACTTCCTAGTGACGATTTTGCATCAACAAGCAATAAGCTCCCAATATCTCTACGCACAGGCATATGATGCAATTTCTGCAGCAACTTTTCACCGACCTGCAGAACAGTGGTTGCACAGCAAAAACAGGACACTTTTCTAAGTGCCTATGAAAAACTTCCGCTACCAAAATGGGCCCCGAAGTGGCCTCGAATCAAAAACAGGCCCCGAAATGGCCCCGAAATGTCCCCAAGGGCTTTGCCCTCTCTTGTAGCATATATTGCCCTCTTGCCGCACCCCGAAGGGCCTCCCAATCTGATACAGTTCACTCTTGGACTTTCCAGCTGTGCTACCCACAGAGATTTGCTCCCAAACTCGAAAAAGGAAAGCAACACTGATCGTCTTACCAAAACACTGCGAACTTGGTTTGCTTTCTTGAGCTCCTTACCATGAACCGAGCTCTAATACCATGTGAAGAGAGTGGGAGAGAAGTAAGGAGTCTCACTTGCAGCTTTCTCACATACACAATGGGGGAATACAGACAAAGGTGGAGGCTGAAAACAATTTTCCTCTTCTTAGTTGTGAAAGCCAAAAGAACTCTCTCTTAGTACAAAACGAATAGGTGAACCCTATATGTGGGTCTCAATCCAAACTCACCTAACTAAGGTGGCATACTAACTGAGCCACTAACTAGAGTATGTAAAGATAGCTGTCATCCAGCTATTATTCATGGGCGGTGTACCAACCGCATCTGCAACTAACAAGTTAGTGACATAAATGCACAATGGTCACCCTGGCATATCACAAGTGGAGTTCGATATCTCAACAAGCATTATAGGAGGGGAACTCCCCCCAGCTACTATGCTTGCAAGGAGAGGGTAGGCGAGGGAAGAGGCATGAGAGAGGGAGGAGAGAGGGAGGGGCCTTGCGCCCTCATAACATTTTATGCAAGTACCCTTTATGTGGAGGAAGAAATCATGGATGTACCCATACGCAATTCAATCATTGTTTCAGCTAATGAAAGTAATGTAAAAGCTACCAAAAAGCCTCATATACCACTCATAATGAGCAAATATGAAGACTATAACTTATGTGGAGATAATGCATGGTGAGCGCACATTTCAGTACTCTTCACATAATGGTGATTATGCTACATATAAAGATTTAGTCACTTTAGATCTTTATGAGTACATTGTAGAACATTACCATTTGAGGCATACATGTTATAAATTAAAAATCGATTAGGTCATAACAAGTCACTATAGAATCAATTAGGGAGTTGAAGTAAACAACTTTGCAGAGTCCATAGTGACCAAAAAGCCTATAAAAGGTATCAATTGCATTTGTAAAGAAATTTTAAATATTAATATGTAGTGCACTCTTAAGATGAATTTCTTCAAAATATTATCATGAAAATGCATCAATTATTAGGCAAAGCATAGCAAAGACAATCGAAATCAACAAGTTGGAACAAATCTATGATGATTTGAGGTTGTGTTACAAAAAGGCTACAATGCCAACAACATCTTCATGTTTGATTCTTTTTACATGGCCTACCAAAGCCAAACTAATAACATGCAACTATGTCCCTAACATTTGTTTAATGGAAATCCAAAAGCAATCATCCATTTGGTCAATTTAAGTCTAATCATGCCAACACAATATAATGTGCTAGTGAAAATCTCATTTGATTGCTAAATTAAGGCTAATCATGCTAGTTGCCCATGCCCATATTTTTTTTAAGCCTTGTTAGAAAAGGGAAAGGCCAACACCCCAAAACGTCTTTGAGCAAAGTATTATTTTTTAACATTAGGACCCACAGTAATTAATTGAATAGGGTAAAGAGTAACACTTAAGCTATCCATGTTATGTATGATTTTTGGTCATGAGTCAGGCAACGTATCATGTACTTTTCCAAAAAATACATAATGTTCGCTTCATATAGTTATAAGATCATAAATACCAGTATGTCTCTTATTGCGTGCTACAAATGTGGGCTTTCTTGCATTGAGCTATTCAATATTATAGAAGTTTGCAAGTGGAGATTTAAAACCAAACCTCAAATTTCATACTGATACAAATACTTAAGATTGGGATGTAACAAAACCCTTTTGTAATATGCTAAAGAGAGAACCTAGTGAAATTTTATAAACATCATGGTTATGCATTGATATTTCCCAAAAATTGCTCATTTTATATAGCTTTAGTCTTTATTTCATGAGAATTATACATTAATTGCAAATTGGTCCAACAATTGGGACATGGTGGCCCACATATATTTTGGCATCCAAAGCTTGATGTTGGAAAAAATAATGTTTTGAAAGAAGTATAAATTATCACATACATTGTTGTAAATAAAATAATTATGAAAGACGTCTAAGTTTATAAACCATTAAAAGGGAGATTGGAAATAGCGCTATATGTGTGTACACAATCCTTGCTACCCCCATCACATTCTAATTATGTTACATAGATTGGAATGATTTTGTTAGCAACATGTGACCAAGGGTCTCAAACAAGTCATTTAAAAAAATTGGGAAACCATGTGGATGTTAAGGGCTCTTCCTTTTATCATCTAGAGTAATGTAAAGCATCAAAGGGTAAAGAATGAAAAGGAGTAGATATAACTAGGATGTAGATTGCATTAAAGAAACAAGTACCATTGGAAAGGATAGGTAATTGTTAGATAGACCATGTCTTACAGAATTGAAAGCTAAAGTACCTACCTCAATAATCGTGAATGTGGCTAAGAGTCGAGCCAAATCTTGTTTCATATTTTGTAATTCCATATGGTCCTTATGTAGTGGTCCCCCTCACGAGTCACTATCTTGTCCTTAGACAGAGACATCAAGGACAACACACAAGGGATGCAACTTTAATGACATATGTCCCATCTTGTAGGTAGGAAAAAATCTAGAATGGAAAGCCATGCATGGCCGGCTCAAGGAGAGGGATGTGATACAATCAATCTACTAGAGGTGAGGGAGCCACCGAGGGATGCTATACAATCAATCTGGTGGAGGTGAGGAAGTATATAAATTTAAAGTGGGGATGGGACAATAACTAAAAGACACCGACGGGATGTACAAAGGGGGGCGTGGTGGAAAAGGAGAAGAGGAAAGAGGAAGCAAGGGAGGAGAAGGGAGGGGTAGGTGAGGAGTCACATGGGTGTACGAGAGGGGGGCAGGAGGAGGTGTAAGCAAAGAAATAAAGGGAGGGTAAGAAAGGGTGATTCAAAAAGCTCTATATAACGGACTAATACTTTGCAATACAAGTATCACCATCTTCTTCTTCACAAAACCTTGTATTGTATGTAGTTCATATATACAAGCTTTGTGAGCTTGCGAGCTCTTGGCTATGGCGATGGCTCCTTCTACCACCTCCCTTGTTGCTTTGCTTTGCTCTCTTCTTCTTCTCGCCTCCTTCGCCTTCCCCTCCCATGCCCAAGTCTCCTGCACCGTCGTCGCCAAATCCCTCGTCTCTTGCACCAACTACCTCACCAAAGGTGCCCCCCCCCCTTCCCCCGCTTGCTGCGCCGGCGTCTCCGCCCTCCATGCCCTCGCCTCCTCCACCGCCGCCCGCCAGGCCATCTGCCGCTGCCTCGAAGCTGAGGCCAAAAGCATCAAGACCATCCCTTCCGCTGTCTCCTCGCTGCCCGGGAAATGCAAAGTCTCCTTCCCCTACCCCTTCAGCCCTTCCACCAACTGCGCCGCGTAAGTTCCCATGACTCCTCTCTCTGTCCTCCTTCTTTGCGTTGCTGTCTGTTGAATGCGTGCCTCGTCGCTTGTGTCGCCAAATAAGGCGTGCCCATTCTCAAGAATGCAGCTCGCACACTAGCTCATTCTCAAGAATGCCCGTTCTTAAGAATGCAGCTCGCACACTAGCTCATTCTCAAAGAATGCCCATTCTCAAGAATGCAGCTTGCACACTAGCTTCGTTGGGACAGTCCAAACTTGTCCGTGATTGTCGTTTGTTGAGGTCTGTCTTGATGTAGTAAAAATCATTTATCGACTGCAGGCGACTGCAGGGTGGCCAAACGTACTCTCTTTTCTGATTTCCTGGCGTTGCTTGCAGGATACCTTAAGCGGCTTCCCGCATTTTGGCACAACCCCATCTCATTGCAGAGAAATGCATGACCCATTGGACCATCTATAATGTAGCGCTCATCGCGCTCCAACGCTTATGGCCATCTCTTATAATAAGCATTTCTCGCTGCGCTGCGAGTATGGTTACACTTCAATCGGCTGTGGAAGTTTTCCGCTATGCTATGGTATATGTATAATGTAGCCAATTTGTCGAATATAGTAATGCTCCTTGAATCAAATGTTTAAATATATGTTTATGATTAGGGGGTAGAGAGAGAGAGAGAGAGAGGTTTTTAGAGAGCGAGGATAACAACATGTTGAAAAATTACACTCAAAGCTTTCAAGTAGGGGAAAAAGTACGTGAAAAATCAAATGTAAATAGATCTTATCGGATCATGGTTTTATATTATCTAAAAAACCTCTTAAAGGACTATCATAACAACTTCTAATTTTTATTATTATTTATTTTGGGTAAAGTGCGACTTATATTGCAAAGGGAGAGGGGACACAGCTTATTGGATTTGGCTAAGATAGTTGGAAAGAGAGATGAATTGGTGGGTGGACGGTTCTCTTATTGCTCATAATATCTAACATGCCTTGTTAGGGAGTTTCCTCATGCTCTTTGTAGTGTAGGCCTTGGGTTTTGCCCATTTTGGTCCAATTTTTGAACAACTTATATTGTGCATCACAATTATAAATTATTTTATCAAAAACACGTCTTAATGAGTTATATGTGAACTCAATGACAGTTATCGACACATTATGTTGTCCATGGTCACAAACATAAATATATGGTAAATATAAATATAAATATCCTAACTTAACTTTGCAAATATCTTATATTGGGGAGCGGGGGGGCAAGCTATACACTCAACAGGATGCCATAGGTACATAAGCTTACTTGAATGCACGCATTTTTCATGCTACCCCTTTCAAAGGTTGCATGAACCCATTTGATGGATTTTGCACAAAAGCATTAGCTAGCTCTGCCAATTACACAGCAAGGGGTGGATCCGACGATCGACGTGGGCATTACATTTGTAACACCGAAATTGCTCCTTTTTGAGGAAGGGGTACACCAGTGAGGCTATAGACTACTGACATTGGCATCAGTCACGGGAACTAGAGCATCAAGGGCAAGGTGGTAACCTCCTCTTGTGCACTTTGGATGTGCATATCCAATAGTTCTTGGAACGACTGCAGGTCGGGTCTCCACTATACATTTTCGAGCGGGGAGGAGGGAGGAGTTTGAGGAACCTCATCATCTTCAATCGCATTGGTTCCTCCTCCACAATTTCTATGGGCACCGTATTGGTGGGTGTATGTACAAAATTGGCTACCTTAAGTAGCGTATTGAGGGCCTCTTCTAGGAGGTTGATCGGAGCACTAGATGAGATGGACGGGGAGGTCCCATGCTATGCAGTAGTGGTGTTAGAGGAATTGACAAGTAATCTAGAATATTTGTGTGAGGAATGGGGGGTGGGAGGGGTTGGGTGGCTTGCTAGGTGGGTTGGGTGGGATCCAGGGGAGGTGGTTGTGGAACTTTAGCAGGGGGGTGGTAGAATTAAATACTGTAATGGCTTCTTGGTCTTCCTCCTCGGTAACTTCCTCGGGATATGCTACATGGATTGTTTCAAAATTGCTCACCAAGGACTCAAGTGAGTCTTGGAGAGCTTGTAGCACCCAGTTAAAGAGGATTATTATGCCGAGGGGATCGTAGGCGATGGATTGGTAAGCCGTGAGATGCCCTTGTGTTTGTATTATGGAGGCTCAACCATAGGTCTGCATGCAATTAATGTCAACTTATAGAGACTATCTGGAGTGCAGACCCACAGGCTAAGCTCCTTGGACTTTGCTGATTGCATCACATCATGGTCCGTAGGATAACTTGTGGACTCCATGATGACACGGCACCATGCTTGGAAATTAAGCAAAATGGGATGGGCGGCGAGAGTTTGGAGGTCAAAGGAGCAAAGGAGAGAGAGGCTGCATGGTTGAAGGTCTAATGAGAAATAGGACATGGTGAGAATGGGGAAAAAATGATCGAGATTACAGTGGAGGATGGTTTGGAGGGTGTTAGGAGGGAGTGGGGCAGTGAGGTCGAGTGGAAAATGAGATTTTGTGTGCAGAGTGTGTCGAAGTGCATTTGGAGCAAGATGTGCCTGGATGATAGTCGCAGAGAGTTGTGAGGCATGTTCTTGCTGACTCTGGAGAATTTTTCGTGCCACTTGTGGGAGCTATGCCATTGCTTCGAATAACTTTTGCTCCATTTGGTCAGCACGGGAGAGCTGCTCTGCTATCATGTGGCTATAACCACTTGGTGCCCGATAATGGGGCACCTTGCAAAACTGTACGGCCTTCTGTGAGGCTTGCCTGTGGAGAGGAGGAGGAGCCGGTGACAAAGGAGGTGGTCTCCTGAGGATGGGCCATGGCAGAGGCCGAGAGCTGGGGCATAGGGGGGGTTGTTAGGATAGGTTGAGCTCCTGGGTGGAGGCCAATCGTGACTATCTCATCACCTGGGAGGTGGTCCACCAAGATGGGCTCCTGCTGTACACTTTTGCCCTTGTCTTGAGGGTCCAATTGCTCGAGGTGTAAATGACGACGTAGGAATGCCTGCAGCAGTTGGCAATCCTCATACTGTGCGAGAGGCTGAAGGTTGCGTGGGACGACTGGCCTGAGCAACACTGGGCCCTGTATTTGCTCACTTTGGCTTGACCTCGGTTTCTTCTTGTTCTACTAGTACCGGTCCCATGGATGACTTTTTGGCCAACCCATAGCCGATAGGCGGATGTTGCTGCAGCATATGATAGAAATTTGACATGTATAGCATTGGATTGCCAATGACCTCTCCATGTGTTTTGAGGTCCTCCCACATTTGATTACAGAAGTAATCAGCCCAATTCATGACCTGGGGTTCTGCTAGCTACAATAAGATGTTTGGCACGATCGATTGGTGGTGTTAGTGTGTCTGACTTAAGTCAACCACCACTGCAGGGCACTTGCTAGCCTTTCCACTTTTGGCTTGATGATCTCTGTGAAATGGATGTGCCCTTTGCTCTTTTTGCGGCCATAGTGGTAGATTTTATTGAGGGCCTCAATCACCTTCTTCTTCATTGCATATTTGTTGCTAATGAGCGATAGGTCAAAGGCGGCTCACACCATGTCCATGTTGAGGTGGTAGAAGTGGGGAGTGCCTGTTGCATCTCGAAGAAGGCCCACATTTGTGTTGGAGTTATTGGCCTGGAGGAACTCTCAAACCAAAGTCAGAGTGAGATCATGTTGGGATGAGGATGCCCAAATGAGTCTACTGTTGATGCAACTAGAGTGAGTACCAAGTTGCGGATCATGTGTGTTGCCACTAGAGGTGGGCCATGAAATTTCCCATGGACTACTGCTAGGGTTGAGGTCATCAATTTGTGGGGGGGAATGAAGGACAAATTGATGTAATGGGATCTAGAGTCCTAAGGTCTAAGGTTGTGAGTGTGTGAACACATGGTGTGCCTTAATAGGTGTCAGTAGGTGTGATTGAGTGAATCTAGGTGTGTGGTGTGTGATTGAGAGAATCATGGAGCTGATTGAGAGATTTGTGGATCTAGATGTTCTACTGAGCTCACATGTGATGTCACTACTGGATGTAAGTGGAGCCTATATATTGGGCGTGTCTCTCTTGAATAAACTCTCTCTTTTGCCTCACTTCTTGAATCCTTTTTGCAACTCCAACAGGGTGATTATTAATAACACACAAAACAACTTTGAATTTTAGCTTGATTCTTGTTTCTTTGTTGTTTTTTGTGAGATTTGATAACATACACACCTTACCAATCTGAGAAACTACCTTCCTATGATTTTAAAACTCTAACAAAACCTCAAAAACAAGCTTCCTAAACTCAAAAATGCTTTTCAACATAAAATGATAGTTTTCCATCTCTTTTCTATCCAACTCACACTTCCTTCCTCATTCCTCTACTAAAACTCCACTAACAAAGCTTCAAGTTAAGCTTGAAGTAGTGGAAACTAGTGAATTGCATACTGCTATGCTAAATACTAGTTGGCTAGCTAGACCTATCAACAAGCTGGTGCAAAACATATGAATGGTGCCCATATAGAGTGGTGCAAAGATTGATATGGCCCTTGAGGGGTCCCCTTTAAGGGCAAGGGCCATATTGACATGCATCGGACATATATGGCATGTTGATGTGACCCTTGCTGCTACTAAAGGGGACCCCTCAAGGGCCATATCAACATGAAAGGGGACCCTCAAGGGCAAATGGTGCAAACTAGCTAACTACATACTACCATGTTGCATACTAGTTGGATAGCTGCAAACTAGCCACCTATGAGCAAGCCGGCTGCAAAGTAGGTATCTCCAATTGTAAATGTTGCCTAAATATAATGTATGTTGTGATACGCATTCCTTCCTATATTTGATCATGGTTACATATGGTTTAAGGTTCCATGCTTAGATTGGTGCATACTACCTTGCTAAACTACCTATTTTGCAAACTAGCTCCCTTTAAAGTAACTTCAAACTGCAAACTAGCTAGCTTCAAACTAGCTAGTTTCAAACAAGCTAGGGGGAAACTAGTGAATTGCATGCTGTTATATTGAATACTAGTTGGGTAGCTGGACCTACCAACAAGCTGGTGTAAAACATATGAATGGTGTCCATATAGAGTGATGCAATTGGTTATATGGCCCTTGAGGGATCCCCTTTAGGGGCAAGGGCCATATCGACATGCATTGGACGTATATGGCATGTCAATATGACCCTTGCCCCTAAAGGGGACCCCTCAAGGGCCATATCAACATGAAAGGGGACCCCTTAAGGGCAAATGGTGCAAGCTAACTAAGTTCATACTACCATGCTGCATACCAGTCGGATAGCTACAAACTAGCCACCTATGAACAAGCTGGCTACAAAGTAGTTATCAAGATGCAAGTTGGATGTAGGACTAGTTTGTTGTCATTATACTAGCTACATGTACCTAGTGTTTCCTAGCAATATATCTAGGTTTTTATACATTCCTTTTGACTAATTGTGTTATTGTTGCTGGTATAGGTTGAGCTCTTTCTTGAGTTTAAAAAAGAGTTTCTAGATGTGCAAATACAACAACATTCTTTTGAGCACATGAAACTTTTTTTTAAAACAAAAATTGAAGGATAGATATACATGTTGTTATATTCAACATATTCAAATGCTATATCTGAAGGAATCTATTACCCAAATGCAACAAGACAATGTTGGGTTTCATGGGAAAACCTGTTATTACATGTGCGATACATGCGAAAGTAATGGTGAGCAGCCTGGTTGCTTTGCCATCATGAAAACCAAAACTGAGTGTTTCAACATTATGTGAATCTGTGTTCTATGAGAGGTGTAGGGGATCCATGTACAATAATTTGAAATGCATCTTTGGATGGTGCCACAAATGTGGACCAGGCAAAGTGCAATGTTGTCCACATGAAATGGGAGAAGAAGGTCATTATGTTTCAGTAACGGTATTTAAAGACTTTCAAGTGGAGTTGAAGGGAAAATGCCATAAGAAGACCAGCCAAGACAAGGAGATTCTCGACATAGAAACAAAGAAAAGGAAGATGTTTGCAATCAAGAAGATGAGTTACAATGCATTGTTATAGTTATTGAATATCCATATTTAGAAATTCATATGACACAATTTCATTTACAAATGGCAGGCTGATCAGTTTAAAGAGTGTGTGTTATGATTCCTTGAGGGCGTGATTGTATTAGTGGTCGACTTTCCAGAGAACTATACATTCAAAGATGGGCGAGTGTAGCCTAAAAATATTTAAGAACTATTTATCTTTAAAAATGATATAGGATGTATGGAAAAACCTTAATGGAAGTTAGTTGTGCAATCGCTGATCAAGCATGTCTACAAGTTAGCAAGCAACTACCATATGTAGTTAGTTAGTCGTTCGACTCATGTGTTGTTGATCGGACTCTGTTGCCTAGTTCTATGCCTACTTTATATGCTATTATTACATAAGCATTTGCAATATAAGAAATATGTAGTTGTTCACTTCAATTGATCATCTCTATTGCACTCAATCTTGAGTTGGTGTGTTCTCTTTCAGAATCTCTGAATGCATTCATGAAGATACCATATGTTTACTAATAGGTAGATTTTGGAATCTAATCTCTACCTGTTATAATGCCAAATTACCATTTTTGTTCACATCACATATACTTGGCATGGAGTAGATGTGCAGAAGACCTTGCATTTCTTTATCTCAGATGATAGAGTGCATGATACTCTTTTTGTTCAACATTGCTTTATGTTGCATTATGGATGGCTACCGAGGAAAGAACTCTCATTATCAGAGCACTGGGTTTGGTGACTAGTCTGATGGTGTTGCCTCCCAGTTCAAGGCTAAAAGGTCATTCTACTTTGTTGCCACATATGCAGGACTCACAGACATAAAGATGACCTATAATTTATTTGGTTCTGGACATTGCAAGGGTGAGTATGATGCGGCAAGTGCACTAGTGAAGAGAGCTTTAACACATGTGCAACTAAAGGTAAATGGGACCAAATTACAATGTGATGTAGATGTTGTGGCCTTATTGAGATCTAACTTGCCCCATGGTGCAAAATCTAGCCATACCTCAAAACGGAGGGATGTGGCAAGGGTGTTTTGGGAGATCAAAGATGGTGAAATTTGTAGCAGTAAATGGGACTACAAAGCCATTCAAAAGACTCACTCCTTGCATAATGTTCAAGGGTTTTCAAAAGAGGATGGCAAGGAAATAATAGTAAGAAGCTGTCATGCTATTGCAATGCTTGCATGCAAGGTAACTACAACACATGCATCAACAAATCACATGTGAAGCCACGGATCTATCACACAATCATACCCATTCTAGATGAAAGCAAGGATGATGAAGTAGAGGAGATCACTATATATGATGAACCTTCTATAGCATGAGCGATGCTCTTTGTGTGGATGACAATTTTGCTATGAATGTAGAACTAGGAAATGAAGAAGGTGTTGAATTCTATGTTATTAAATGCACTGGAGTAAAGAGTCAAATCATTAACAAAACTAAAGACGGATGGGGTGGCACTATTGTAGCAAATTCCCATGTGGTCAAGGGATTGTACAATGACCATCTTTCTTTTGGTACTGGTTGTCCTTCTTCTAATCCTTACCTGCTTTGGAATACTTTTGGACATGCTTGGGCTTTCCCTCGTTCAACATCATTTCTTGATTTTGGTCAAGAGTTAGCACCCGCTTGTAATCGGGTGATCGAAGTTCTGGACGAAAAAATGGATGTTAGTGTCCAATCCCCAAATTAATTGCTTCATCTTATTGCTTTCAGACACACCCAATTGCTACGCTAGTGTGATGACCTTGTTACTGTAAGACAACACAGTCAACCCATTTTGGGAGAGATGAGAAAACTCATCCTCCAAGTTTAGCATATACTGCGGGCCAAGAGTTGAACTGAAGGCTTGAATTGAGGGCCAAGAACTGAGGCTGATCAAGGCCAATATCTGGAAGGGTCAAGGTTGCACCAGGGGGCTAGACAGGAGCTTGTAGGATTACTGAAGGCTAGGAGGCTGAGTGAGGAATCAGGCAAGGAGCCCCCCTTTAAATAGGAGGCGGGGCTGAGCCAACTAGCCCCAAACTGGTCGACTTCTGAGTCGGCTAGTTTGGCCTGGGTTTGGAGGTCCTTTATCCCATAAATACCTACCTAGGGAGGGGTGCAGGGAAGCCTATAAAGGTAGCCCTTCCCCACCATTCTCCGACTGTTGTGCTCCGTAGACACCTTGCAGGAAGGTTGAGCTGAGGGCCAAGAGCTGAAACTGGTCAGGGCCAATCTCTAAAAGTGTCAAGGCTGCACTAGGGGGCTGGAGAGGAGCTTGTAGGGGTGCTATAGGCTGGGAGGCTGGGTGAGGAATGAGGCAAGGATCCCCCCTTTAAAAAGGGGGCTGAGGCTGAGCCAACCAGCCTTAAACTGGCTGACTTCTGAGTCAGCTAGTTTGTGCTAGATTTGGAGGGCCTTTGTCCCATAAATACTTGCCTAGGAGGGGTGCAGGGCAGCCTATAAAGGGAGCCCTTCCCCAACCCATTCTCCTTCATTTTTCCA
The DNA here is from genome assembly GCF_047967505.1 of Dipteris shenzhenensis. NCBI lineage: Eukaryota > Viridiplantae > Streptophyta > Polypodiopsida > Gleicheniales > Dipteridaceae > Dipteris > Dipteris shenzhenensis. The sequence goes on along the minus strand of NC_141609.1, from coordinate 34,118,197 downwards.
GCCGTAAGGGGGCCGAAAAGGGCTCCTACCCTAGGCTAGGACCTAGACCTACCTAGAGTCTTAATATGGAAACACTACCATATTGTTCTCCAATGGGTACCAGGGAACAAGGATTGATCTTCTGACTTGACTTAAGGCTGAGAGACTGACCTACATAGCTTGTGCCTAAATTTCCCTGGACAAGGGCTCACAAAGGGGTCACACCATGCGACAAAATCTTCTATTTGGGAACTATAACGCACTTGTCGATGTAGCCAGTGTGTCACATTGTACCCAAGTGCAGGGGTGCATGTGACACACACTCTCCTTATATGGGGGCTTATAGATGAGGAGATAACTTTTCATCATCATGTGCATCAATATCATTGGCATAATGGGTAGTGGACCCCAGGTCACTCTTGGTAGTCAATTCTTGTCTTCATAATCTTTTTCAGTTGTTGATACTTGAATTGCAAAGGATAAATATGATGTGGTACCAACATCAACTTTCCCCCCTGAATTGCAAAGAAAAAATATTATGTGGTACCAACATCAACTTTTCTCTCTTCTTTAACATTGCATGCACCACTACCCTTTCTTATGTTGGGACACCAATTTGTTGCTTCATGACTTTTTTTTTGGAGTTCCTTTGATCTTTGATTTTTAGAAGTAATCAATGTGGGGTAGACTTGATTAACCTAGACCTTCCCACTGATATAACTGATGATGCCAGCCAGCAATTGGTTTAGTTTATATCAATTAATGTAACAAGGCTAACCTATAAGCCTACCAGATAAGGTTTGTCCAACTAAACGGAGTCAATTTGTCTAACTAAAGCTAGTTAGTTAAAATAAAGCTTGTCCTTACTAGAATAAACTAATATGATGCTTAGAAACTAACCTAACTAGGATTAATCTTACCAACTTTCCCATGTGGCAATTGATATAATGTGTGTGAGCATTCACATGGGAGTGTATTATCACAATTGACATGGCAATGCTAGATGTTAGACTTGATGTCGCAATACTAGATATTAGAGTTGATGTCAAAAACTCGTGAGAATTTTCTTGTGCTTCATTGTTGGTCTCGTGATTTTTGTTTTACATTTGTGTTTTTTCATGGTAGGAGTCGGTATGATGACACCCGTACTTGTCAATCCTGAGTGAATGTGGTAGGTGGATTTGGGTGTACCTTGGTGGGATGATGAAACCCTCTACTGAAATGTGCAAGTAGTGGTCCCAATAGAAATTGAGCTTCTTGGGATCCCCTGCCTTCACATCACACATCACAGACTTCTCAGTGTCACCACCACTAAAGAACCCAACCTTGTAGGAACCGGCAAGCTTTTCCCTCTAAGAAGCCAGAAGCAGAAGCAGAATTGCGCTTTAGATAAGGATTAGGTTAAATATAAGTAAATTGAATTTAAAATATGATTGGGATTTATCTAAATTCATTATTATTTTGATAAAACATATCTAAATTATTAGTATTATACTTACTTAGTATTAGTTAGGATTGTAAGAAAACAATACGTCTGTGCTCAACAGATAACATGATCTCATATGCTCCTCATATGCAAGAGAGAAAAGTAGATAGTATGGAGAATCAAAAATTTGATTACTGTAAAACCGATACAATAGAAGGTGCTGCCTCCCAGCCGTGCACTCCTATGTGCGAAGCTTCGATGGCATGCTGGAAACAGTAGAGGACGGAGGCTAGATGCTAAGGAATCAGGGTTGTTATAGCTAGTGATAATGATGGGCTTCACAGGCTTGCTCTTATATAGCCACCAGTCATACTTGGTTAGACCCAATCGGGAGACTGACCCAGTCGGCCCAAAACGACCGACTGGAGGTTGGTCCCAAAATAGGCCACTGACCACACATTAGAACCGTGGTGCAAAATAGAGCAACTTAACTATGGTTTCCATTCGGCAGCCCAGAGCCATCCGAGATCATCTGGGGCTCCAAACGGGCCCCACAGCCTAAGAATGGGCTACCTCAGGAGATGCTCTGTCTACCCTTAGTGCGGTCAGTCATGGGATGCCTTCCTGCACTTGCATGTAGCCTAGTTGGCAGTGTGCCAACTCCATCTGAAGCCTCCAGCCATCAGGCCACACATGGCCCCCATCTGGTGTCTAAACCAGGACCTACCGAATAACCGAGCTACTCAAATGCCTTCTCCTCATATAGGGGGCTTACAAGTAGAGTTAGCTAGTTCCCGCATAGCTACACAAGAGTGGAACATTGATATCTAACACCCCCCCTCAATGTCCAAGGTGCAAGTGAACTTACTTTTTTGGCCTAATGCCAAGTCGATGAAGATGCCTCTCTAGCAAGTCTCTTCCAAGAGCCTTCGTGAAGATGTCCGTAGCATTCTTTGTAGCCGGACAGTACACCAAGCCAACCTCTCCATCCATGATGAGCTCATGTACAAAGTGATATTGAATCTCAATGTGTTTTGTGTGAGCGTGGAACACAAGGTTCTTTGCAATTGCCATGCAACTCTAATTGTCACATGATAACTGCATAGGCTTGTTCTGCACTACACCCAAATCCCCTAAAATCCTCCTCAACCACACTGCCTCACAAGAGGCAAAACATGCTGATTTATACTCAGCCTCAGTAGAAGAAAGAGCAACTGTGGGTTGCTTCTTGCAGACCCATGACAGCTCCAGATCTAAGTGAGAAACAGTAACCTATCACTGATCTCCTGCTGTCCACGTCTCTTGCCCACCAATCCGAGTCACAGAATCTGGTCAAGGTGTTGCCCTTGGTATAGGTGATGCCATAATCAAGTGTGCCTTTGATGTATTTTAGCACCTGCATCCCTGCCCTCCAATGGTTCTCCTGGGGCTTATTGGAAAACCTGCTTAGTACACCAGTCGCAAAACTGATGTCCGACCGTGTGTTGCACAAGTAAATCAAATTTCCCACAAGCCTTCTATACTTCGCTTTGTCCACCAATGGTGATGAATCCTCGTTTGAGAGCTTCACGTTGACCTCCATAGGAGTGCCAACTATCTTGCACTCAGCCATGCCAAATGCCTTCAATATCTCTCCAGCATAGTGGGAGAATCCGTATGCACCTTCGTGCTAGATTCTCGTTGGTGATGGTGATGCTAATCACAGTCATCTGATCGTGCAGATTCTTCACCCTGGTGATGAACTTCTCTACCGTTTCAGACTCAGACAGTTTCTCATTTGCGAGTTGAGTCTCTAGATTCTGAATCCGCATCTGATTTGTGGTCTCATATCGATTTTTCAAGACCGTCCATGCCTCCTCCGCTATGGTGACATGATGAATTAACGCCATGACAGAATCACTTACACTGTAGACAATAGAACACAGTGCATCTGCATTTCTTCTTATCCACGTGAGAATCTGATCCGCAGTTGGTACTATCTGTTGTCCTGCATTTGCTGGATTCAGTCTCACAACCGGCTGCACGTCCACCCCAGTAGCAGTATCCCAAAGCTCGTATGCGCTTAGGATGGTCTTCATCTTGAACTTCGAGAGTGGATAGTTAGTGCCGTCCAACTTTCCGCTTTCGTCGAACGATGGGATTCGCAGTCTTGCGGGCTGGGCCATCTCTCACAATTGCTCGCAAATAGAAACACACTACCAAATCTTCTTGCTAGAGCCCAAGCTCTGATACCATGTAAGAAAACAATACAATGTCTGTGCTCAACAGATTAGGAGATCTCGAATGCAAGAGAGAAAAGCAAATAGTATGGAGAATCAAAATTTTGATTATTGTAAAATTGATACAATAGATGGTGTTGCCTCCCAGCTGTATGCTCCTGTGTGCGAAGCTTCGATGGCATGCTGGAAATAGTAGAGGACAGAGGCTGGATGCTAAGGAATCAGGGTTGCTGTAGCCAGTGATATAGCCACCAGTCGTAGTCGGTTAGACCTGGGAGACCGACCCAATTGGCCCAAAACGGTCAATTGGAGGTAGGCCACCGACCACACGTTAGAGTCGTGGTGCAAAATAGAGCAATTTACCTATGGCTTTTGTTCGGCCCAGAGCCATCCGAGATCATCTGGGGCTCCAAACGAGCCTCCCAGTCTGAGAGTGAGCTCTGCCCTAGGAAATGCTCCATCTACCCTCAGTGCGGTCAGTCATGGGATGCCTTCCTGCACTTGCATGTAGCCTAGTTGGCAGTGTGCCAACTCTATCTGAAGCCGTCTAGCCATCATGCCACACATGGCCCCCATCTGGTGTCCAACCGGATAACCGAGCTACTCAAATGCCTTCTCCTCATATGGGGGCTTACAAGTAGAGTTAGCTGGTTCCTGCGTAGTTACACAAGAGTGGAACATTTATATCTAACAAGGATTATAGGAATATAATGTAAGTAATCAAATTAGGGTTAAAATACATTTAGTTAGTATTAGATTAGGATTAGAATACATTACTTAGGGTTAAATTAGGATTAGGCTAAATTATAAGTATATTTAATTTAAAACATGATTGACATATATTTTAAGTTACTTAGTATTTAGGATTAGAATGTAAGTATATAGACTAGGATGAGAATATACCACCCCACTCCATACACACTTACTCGATTGGACCACGGAATGTCATAGCTATAGGCTAGAAGCCATTCATAACATCAAGCATATTTCTTTAAACTTTAGACATTCTATCTCGATGACCTACCAAGCCAGAACCCAGCCTTAAAGTCCACCTTGACCACTAGGCTAGAACCCACTCCTAGCCTCCTTAAGTACGTTTATTCAAACTTTAGACAACCATAATCCAGCCCTTCTTAGCCTTTTTAATGGTGGACACAATCTATCAACAAAACTTTTCCTAATCCATGGAATCAAAGTACTTCTGGGTTTTCTCCACCATGGGGTAGGAGGCATTGCTCTAGGCAATGCCCATGGTGGTTCAAATATTGTACCCTTCTTAGCTTTTTTCATGACTATGATCTATCAATGAAACTCATCACAACCCTTGGGAATAAAAAATTTCTAGTACTTCCAAGCTCTTTTGGGTTCCCACCACCATAGGTCAGGGGTCATTGTAGTAGAAAATGCCCATGGTGGTGCAAATGTTGTAGACAACCATAATCCAACTCATCTTAGCCTTTTTTATACACATGGTCTTTCAATGAGACTCGTCTCGACCTTTGGGAACAAAGACTTTCCTGGTACTTTCGGCTTCCCAACACCATGTGTTAGGGGTCATTGCACTACGCAATGCCCAGGGTGGTTCAAAATTTTTATAGTTTCAAAGAAAAATGGTAAACTATGAGTGTGTACAGGTTGCAAAAAGTTAAATGTAGCCACAACAACCAATAATTTCCCTCTTTATTTTTGTGACACCATGTTGGATGCAGTGGCTAGAAATGGAGTCTATAGTTTTTGGAATGGATTTAGCAAATATAATCAAATCCAAATGGCTGAGGAGGACAAAGATAAATTGTCCTTTGTAATGGAATGGAGAGTCTTCACTAGTAATATGATGACTTTTGGGTTGAAAAATGTGTCCCGAGCATTTCAAGGGTGGATACAAAAATCTTCACACCATATTTGACAACTTCCATGAGGGTGTGCTTAGATGACTTTAGTGTGTTTGGGAGGAAGGACAAGCACATCAAGCATTTGTGGATGTGTTTTGCCAAATGTCAATAAACCCAACTTAGCTTAGATACTACAATATGTGCTTTTGTAGTTTGAAGGTATGTGTGCTATTTGGGCACATAATCTATGTAGAAGTTGTTGCTATCCAGGAAGTAAAGCCAGCACATAATGTGAAGGTAGTCATGTAGCTCAAATGGTAGAATAGATTTATGATCTATGTAGAAGTTGTTGCTATCTAGGAAGCAAATCCACCACGCAATGCGAAGGTAGTCATGCAGCTCAAATGGTAGAATAGATTTTTGATGTATCTTTCTTATGTCTATCAACAACCATTGAAAAATTTAACAAAGATAAATGACTAAAAAAATTCATTTCAGCTATTAAAGAAAATGCTGGTGGTAGCACCAATTCTAGCTCCATTGGACTAGGGTTTTGGCAATCTAGTGGTATTCCATTAAGATCTACTATATCTGATGAATAAGCCTCAATCATCAATAAGTTTGGCTCACTAGATACTTTTATTACAAGTATTACAATACAAAGACATCCCGATAAAGCAACATCTCATGGTGGACTATCTTAGTAGATTAGAATCAGGAGAAAGATTAATGGGGGAAATTCCATATCATTTGCCCAATGGGGGAAATTCTAGATGAAGTTGAAGTTGAGATATGATGGTCCATTTGTAATAATTGAGGATTTGGGTCAAGGAACATTTTGATTGCAAGATTTTCATGGATATACTTTACCAAATCTAGTCAATGGATTTTGACTGAAGCCCTTTGTTGGATATCAGATTCAATTGAATGCATCAAAAGTGGGGCTCGGGTATCTCGAGATTATAAAAAAGGTGAAGATTTATTGGAATGGCAACTATGACTATTCACACATGTGGAACTCATCATTTAAAAACTAGCACTTCTAGTGGCAATGACAAGCATTTGATGTAAAATTAGGTGGCAACAATGACAATCATTTATCGTGCACTTTCAATGTTTAGACTGACTAGCATTATTGTAAAAGGATAACTTTACATCTCATGTTGATTACTCATTGCAAAGGAAAAAATTCTTTAGGATGAAAACATAACATCTTGTTGATGCACCATTGAAAGCCTTGGAATAAAACATGATTCCAAAGAAACTCTCAATTTTTAGCCTCGGTGGGGAGAATGGCACCAGTGCCAACTCCATTGGAAATAATGGCACGAGTGACACTCCTTCAAAATCCATTATGAATTTAGTTATGAACATGTTGCATATTATTCACACACAACAATTACGCACCAATTTACACAATTGGCAAGAAAGTCTCCCATAAGTAATGAATGCATAAAGAAATATAATGTTGTTATTTAAAACTCATAGTCTGCAAATAGCTCCTCTCTTGCATGTATATCATCTATGGATTCAATACAAATGTGACCATATTTTGCAATATCTATGTTCATCATGGACAAGGTGGAACGTCAGGTTAAAAAAAACAAATGTTTGCCTTTGCATTGGTATTTCCGTTGCTGTGTTGATAAACCTTGCCACATTACCATACTGAACATCACCAACAATATGTACCATATCCTTCATAGGGATAGTAGGGTCTTCTTGGATGGAGTACCTCTTTAGCCTTGGATGAACTCTACATAATTCTTTCACCTCCATCATGGAGAATAGTAGTCCCTCTCTTGGTGGAGTCGTGCACAAACAGCACCTGTAATGGTTGACTCATGCACGTCAAAAGCAACATTCCAGAACACTTAGTTGTTGATAGGGATAGGTAATTTTGGTGGTCCAAATGGATCTCATTCTGGTATGTACCTACTCAAGCATGGTTTGAACGCATATCTCTCTACATCACAAAAGACAATTTCAATTAGTTGCAACAATAGTTATACCAACTTGAGGTAAAATAAAAAAACACTTTGGCATTTGTATCTTCATGGAAAATACGCATTCTGTAGTCGGTTTATGTAGGCCTTAGCAATGTGTTTCTTGATATAGTGACCTTTGTATACCCTAGGTCTATAGCCAATTGAGAAACTTGCATAGCATTCATACTAGAGAGTTGTGGAGCATTCCTTAAAAGTCTTATTTGGGATGCATTGAGTTCAGGCACCTGGCCATCACCATCATGGGTTGCCCTAGGGTGTACACCCTTTGGTTTTGTATTATCACCTATAGCCCTCTGTCTTAGTTGGTCTGCAAGAGGAAGATTTCTTGTTTTATATTCCATTCTTGACCATGCATGATTTTACTCCCTCCATTTATCAATTACTTTTTGGACGAGGTTGAAATCCTTATGCCCCTCCATCACTGGTAATTATCCATATCAATTTGTCTCGATCATGCTATGCACATCTTTTGCTTCATTGAGTTGTAGTAAGGCATCAACTCTTCCAGTAGAGTATTATCATCCTTGTCTTGTACATCAAACATAGAAGGAAATATGAAATTTGATGGAGGGCTAACGCAAGCCGCCTTGTATGGGGAGTCATCAACAAGGATTGTCCTTCTAGCATCACATCCAGATGCCTTTGAGATTTTTGCTAAGGGTTTGAACATTGCCTCAACACCAACCTTGTCGGGCCTATTTATCCTCGTCTTACTATAAGTGTAGCATCCTTGCTGAGACCATATAATAAAGAAAGGGAGATTCATTTGCATAATTTTGCAGCTTTCCTACCATATCAAGTACATTATGCTCCATCACAATTGACTAGATACCTACATTAAATCTTTGTAGCAAGATTTTAAGGAATTCTATGTATCCAAGACAAACAACCATATAACTATTCTTGCTGTGCATAATAGACAGATGTATTGGCAACTTGAATAGGCAATGACTCAATAGCAAGCCATTCAGGTCTAATATGATTGTTATTTGTGGCATATCCAAAGAAATTGTATGTGGATGTAGATCCAAATTCTCCTTGAAGTTGCTGGCTTCTAACTCATCAAAATTATCAGGTGCTACGTTTTCATACATGTTTGCAACAACAATAAGATTATCTAGTCTTGTCCCCAATGTTGAGCCAGTATGTTCATCCATGTTCTCTTCTAGAAGTTAGGATTAATGACATTCCTTGCAATTGTCTCCATTTTGGGTGTTATGTTTCCTTCTATACCTCCTATATACATCATGTCATTGATAGTCCCCTTGAGATTTACCATCTTTGTCATTGTCAAAAATGATAGCAATACTTGGCCAGTACTTGGACAGATATGGTACACACTCTGATGGCCATTTGGGCAACCATGGAGGGATCATCTCGTGTAGCCTCCTCCAGGAGAGTTACTTTTCTTAGAGATTGGAGAGACTCTCCCTTCTTTGCTGAGACTTCTACAAGGTTGAGTTGGCATTTTCAGCCTCAACCTTGGTTTCTTTCTACCTCATTCCTCTGAGGTGTTTTTTATTACATGCTTAGCATGTTGTATTTCCACATAGAGCTTGCTCTAGCGACTTTCTTTCTTACTTAATAGAAGTCTCTTTTTTGCCAAAAAAAAAAAAGATAGCAATATGTACTGTGATGGAGTGGCAACGGTCTCCATCAAACCATAGAGCAACTTCTTGAAGGCAACCTTACCCCAACACATGCCTTTGCAGATCCCTCTGAGGTGTCAAGCACACACAAGCTAATTGGAAGCCGTCCCTTGGAATGGCGTGTTAGAAAGTGCTCCCCTCCATCTCCATGTTCACCTAAATAATTGTCTAAGGAAAACAATACTATGATGTAGACTTGTTACCCTCTATTGAACCAATCACCCAATCAACATAGATTGATGCGGCTTCTGGAAAATCAGGTGTGGACTTGCCAACTTGCAACTTTTTTCTGACCCATGACTCACATGAACCCTTGAAGCTCTGATAAACAATTGAATCAATTGAAGTAAGTTGCAAGGGTATCCCATGTTTGAAGATGAGCACTTCCTATAGTAATTTATCATGCTTAATCTTCATTTCCCATTGAGGCATTTCAATGGAGTCCCTGTCTTTGCTTGACTTGACCAAGACAATTTCTTTAGACTCAATCTTTGCTTGAAGTGCACGTACATCATCATATTCCAATCCTAGCAGACACGTCATATATGTTATTGTGGGATTTTGAACCTCAAGATCACCTTGCTTCACCAAGGTTAAAATCCTAATCCATTGTTCGTAGATGTCATCATCATATGTGACCATGTGTGTATCCTTGGTAGTAAAGTTTGCATCCATCGACATGCTTGTGACTCCTACAAAATTTTGGAAAAAAATCAAAATCATCTGAGACATTCTTCTAATCCAAATCATGTAATAGAGATAAGAATGGCACTAGTGCCATTCTCCCATTACCATGTAAAAAACATGACTTGGTTAACGAGAAGAATGGCACTAGTGCCATTCTCACATCAAGGAATTGACACTACTATCACTTCTTTAACAAAGCCATAAACATTCTTGAAATAAATAATGCATAGAAAATAAAGTTTATTACTCACATCCCAACTTTGTCGATCTTTATACCCTTTGACAAGGCCTTGGGTTGGTTTTTTTGGTCATCCAAATGCAACCCACTATGCCCTTAGGTGTTGCAAGATATCAATATATGGCTGATTTTTCAAAATGGTATGTGCCTCCATGTTGGCCATTGATGATATCTTACACCTTGCTTCAACTGGCGCATTAACAACAATTCTCTCCTTCTTGTGTGTATAGAAACCATTTCGTTGATTGAAGGCTTCTCCATGTGCTTTATTTATAATTATTCTTGCAGCATAAATCAAATGCTGCCCTGCAAGAATCCAATAATTATACTCCTTTAACTTTTCCACCTTTATCTCTTCCTTGCGCATAGGAGTATTTGTGCCTGTGTGGTAAGGCATAAGATAGGCACATGTTGTAGGAGGTTGTGCATTCATTGCAAAACTCTAAACCAAGTCATTGACATAGCTGGGGGTCAATGTCCTATAAACATGTTGGCTTGGTGCTCTAGAGCAATTCATCTCACTTCTAGGATCAAAACCTCAAACTCTAGACCAAATGGAAAGTACTCTACGAACTCCATCAAGCCTATCATACTTGTGTCCTTCCTTTCTAATTTCTTTTGTAGTGCCTTAAAGTCAACATCTAGCTAGATTTTCCTATACGGTATGATTGTTGCTTCATATGACTTCTCAACATGTCTTGTTATGTGTGTCTCACCACTCCCTATTGCATCACCTCCACTAGTTGTTCCATCAGTGGACTATTCTGGTACCTCCTTGTTTTCCTCCTGAAGTTGTATCTTTATCTTTAATTCTTCATCCAGTTTATCCCCAATGTTTGTTGTTCCATTTGACCTTATTTCCTTCTCAGCTATTGTTTCCTCCTCACCAGTCCCTCTAGCCTTCATTGTGTTGTGGGACACTTGAGAGCTTTCTTTTCTTGGTTCTTTTAGAAACTTTTCTATTCTTTTTATTATCTTGCTTTATCCCTTTTGATACCAAATCAAAGCCTTATAATATTTTGGTTGTTATAATTTTCCAGCTCAATATTCCAACCCCTAGTTATCATCGTGTCCTCTTTAGTAGCATTCATCCTCGCATGATCAAAACAAATAGGATCCAACTGATACACATTGCCACCCAATGTATAAATTTTGAGACAAGCAACATTATCTTTTTTGGTATCCTCCATCTCCTTAACTTGTCCAACATCTTCAAAAGTTGTTCCTTGAATATTCACACAACAATGTGCTTTATGGAGTCTTTGGAGTTTGTTATTGTATAGACATTCTTGCAATCATCTGTTAACAAAAGAACCAAGGGAAACTACATTAAGAACATGAACAACCCAAATGAATAGAACCATAATGAAATGTACACTAGAAAATCATAAATGTAGTAGGAGATATTACAACCACAATGCAACTTCTACTAACAAAATAAGCAAGGCGAAGCAACTTTATATATGCATTATGAAAAACTACACCCACACTACAAGCAAATATACACATTATCAAAGTTAAGATGGTTATAATAAATAATGGCATTCCTCCCATTCTCCAACAATCATATGATGTTGTGAAGAGTGCCACCAATGCCATTGAACACATGCATTGTGAGTTTGCAGAGAATGGCACTAGTGCCATCCTCCATGAGAGTTTGAGGATAATGCCACTTGTGCCATCCTCCATGATTTTGAGGAGAATGGCACAAGTGCCATTCATCACATTGATTGCAGAGAATGGCACCAGTGCCACTCTCCTGATGTGAAGGTTATCACATGAGAGTTTTCTCATCTAACCTTCTAGAGAATGGCACTAATGCCAATCTCTACATGAGTATGTGTAGAATGGAATTGGTGCCATGTATCTCATGGATTGTGCAATATAGCACTGGTGCCACTCTTCAGATTTCAAGGTTGTCACAGATCATGATTGGCATTGGTGCCATTGTTTTGAACACCATATGATTACATTGAGAATGATAGTGGTGCCATTAATCACATGGATTGGGAAGAATGCCACCAATGACATTATCCATTCTCTAGGTGATAAATGGAATTGGTGCCATTCTCCAAATATCCATATAATGTTGTGTTCCAATGCTTCAACTGTTCAAGGAAGGCCTGATGAGTAGGTAAAGAAGACACCCCCATGCCAATTTCATATGGTAAAAATCAATTGCATATGGTCGTAACCCAATCCCTAGATGTCAATGTTGTCATAGATGATGGTTAGAGAATGGAACTGGTGCCATTTTCCACAACACCATATGATTATATTGAGACTGGCACATGTGCCATTAATCACAAGGATTTAGGAGAATGGCACCAGCGCCATTCCCCATTCTCCATGTGATGAATGGCATGGGTGCAATTGTTCAAATATCCATATGATATTCCAGAGAATGGCACCAATTCCATTCTCTAAACTTCAACTCATATAGAATGTAAATTATTCTTGTATGTCAAGGTTGTCACAGGTGATGGTTAGAGAATGGCACTGGCGCCATTGTCCACAACACCATATGATTATATTAAGACTAGAACCTATGCCATCAATCACATGGATTGAGGAGAATGGCACCAATTCCATTATCCATTTATCCATTTGATGAATGACATTGGTGCCATTCTCCAAATATTCATATGATGTTGTGGAGGATAGCACCAGTGCCATTCTCAAAACTTTTGAGAAAACATGCATGCCTCAAGATCTATGGAGCGCTCTAAGGTGGATGGAACTTATGTGGAAACATGATGAAGAGAACATGTACCTCGAGTCAATTAGGTTCCAAGATAGATTAGCTTGGACTCTTAAACATAATCTTGAGTGAATGTGTATTTTTCTATTCAACAATACATGATAGGCCTCTTATATAGAGAGTGCCTTTAGAATATTCAACACTTGTGGGATCCTTTGATCCACATCTCTGCTTGTGGATTACCTTGATCCACATCTCCACATCATGTAGTACACATCCTTGGGTGGCTACTTTAATTCTTTCTACACCATACCTTAGCCTCTAATTCATGTGCTCATGGCACCATATCTCTTTTGGCTACGGCAAGGTGGTTAGATGTGAGTTGCAAATCCATCACCTCTGCTTATGCATACATTGCTACTTAAGGTGGTCAAGTGTGGTTTTTACATGTCAATACCTCCCCTAGGTGCTTTCATAGCCACTCTTCAGTAGTTAGGTTTGATTTACAAGAATATAGGCTAAAGGTGGCAAGGTTTTTACTTCTCAATACATGTTGTCGATGGCGTTCTCTTCTTTGCTTGATGTAGCTTGATGCATGATGCTTTGTTCTTTTGTGTCTTTAATGTTTTATGTGTGGATGCCATGTTCTGTGCTATGGTCATCTCATGCACTTGTGCTTTCGGCATGCTTATGACAGTGATGTGTGCATTCATGCTTTGATTTGTCATTTGATGCAAAGGTCTTACCAATTGATTTCTTTCAATATTGGTAGTGTCTAATTGCATATAATGATTTTGACTTAATATGTGCATAGATCTTGAAAAGATGATCACTTTTTCTTTTCGAAGTGTGTGCAAATTCTTCCTGGATTGGAAGTTATGGCTTGTCAAAGTTCTTATGAAGAAGAGAAGGCCTTTGCTAATGTGGCACAGGGATTCACATGCAAAATTTCATAATGTGCTTATGAAGGGAATGTGTTTAGGTGGCACATGGTGATGTGGCATTTAACTAGCCTTAACCCTAACCATGGCTTAGAAGTTTACTTGTGATCTACCACGTGTCAGTTTTGGGGAACCTTTGGAGACCTTTGGAATTTCTGAGGTGGGCGACATCTCTTCGTCGATGGAGATTTTTATTGATGATTGATGGTTGTAGATCTCCGTCAAACTCTTTTGGAAGTTATGGCTTGTCAAAGTTATGACCTTTGGAATTTCTGAGGTGGGCGACATCTCTTCGTCGGTTGGAGATTTTTATTGATGATTGATGATTATTGATATCAAGACAAAGGTTTCGTCAATTTGCAGAAGGTCCATCTTGCTAGATGGAGAAGTCTGCTTGGTTGGCGTATGGAGGTGTATGGAGCGACTTTCGTAGAGATGGCATTGGGAGCTTGCACTCATGGAGTTTGCAGGTTGGAGGCATTGACAAAACCCCTACAAGAAACTGCAGTAGTGTGATGATGAAGGAGTCGCACTTTGCTGGAGCTCTATCTCATTACTCAAATTGACCCCCTCGTCCTTAGCGTCTGTTGCTCCTTGCTCCCAACCAATTCTGATGTGCTATAGTAGCTCGCAAAAATCTGAGTATCTTGTGGAAATCCATCTGAGTCTAGACTGAGGCTACTTGGTTCAAGACACAAGTCTTGATGCATATTGAGTAGTCCACAGAAGCTATAATATCTGTCATCCTTCGAGCATGGTCTTATTATAGAACCTAGGGTGAAAAGGCGCTTGTACAGCGTCTTCCTAATTTTTCCATTGGCAAAAAATCAAGTTCAAGTAGTACTCCACTGTGTCACCGAGCTTTACAAATTGTTCATTCATGGGGGAGGTTTGTTTGTTGGAGAGCTTGGTTGTTGACGTTCGTTGATGAAGGCACACCCGAGAACCCGCAAGATCTTTGGAGGTAGCTCTTGCTTCATGTGGATGTGCTAGTCCCTTTTGTCTGCTCTCCAGAGATCTGGGAGCTTTGCATGGAGATTTTAGGCAACTGAGTCGAGACCATCTTCATTTGAAGTTGAAGCAAGTCGATGAAGGTGCGAGGCTGTAGCTAGTCGACTGTGTTGGTTTTGGAGTAGGGACCTTGCTTGTTAGTCAAACAATAGATCTCTCTAAGACACTATGAAACTTGAACATGGAATGGAACCAAGGAACTCTCTCATAATCTAGAAAGCGTCACTATATCTCTCACAAAGGAAAGAGTATATGAACGGAAATTTCCAAAACAAACCTATGGAATGGGAATTTCTCTCACAAAGAACACACAAGAACAACACTATCAATCTAAAAATAAACTAAAACTAAAACTAAAACTAACCTAGGAGAACTCATAAACTCCTAAGGCAAGCCTATAACTGATCTAGGAGACTAGACCTAAGCTCTAATACCATGAGAAAACATGCGTGCCTCAGGATCTATGGAGTGCTCTAAGGTGGATGGAACCTATGTGGAAACATGATGAAGAGAGACATGTAATTCAAGTCAACTAGGCTCCAAGATAGATTACCTTGGACTCATAAACAAAATCTTGAGTTAATGTGTATTTTTCTATTCAACAATACATGATAGGCCTCTTATATAGAGAGTGCATTTAGAATAGTCAACACTTGTGGGATCCTCTGATCCACATCTCTCCTTGTGGATATCCTTGATTCACATCTCCACATCATGTAGTCTACATCCTTGGGTGGCTACTTTAATTCTTTCTACACCATACCTTAGCCTCTAATTCATGTGTTCATGGCACCATATCTCAACAACTTCAACTTGTCTAGTGAAAATATTATGCACAGAGCCATTCTGAGGGGATTGGCCATATAGACAAAACCTTAGCTAGAATGGTTATGGTGCCACTCTACAGATGTCAAGGTTATCACAGATCATGGTTGAGATTGGCACTGGTGCCATTGTCTTGAACACCATATGACTATATTGAGAATGCCAGCAGTGCCATTAATCGCATGGATTGAGGAGAATGGCACCAGTGCCATTCTCCATTCTCTAGGTGATGAATGGTATTGGTGCCATTCTCCAAATATTCATATAAAGTTGTGTTCCAACACTTCAATTAATCTAGTGAAGAATATTCCAACCAAAAATTTGAGGAAGGCCTCATGAGTAGGTAAAGAAGACACCCTCATGACAATTTCCTAGTCATATCCCATTCCCTAGATGTCAATGTTGTCAGAAGAGATGATGGTTAGAGAATGGCATGGGTGCCATTGTCCACACAACACCATATGATTATATTAAGATTGGTACATGTGCCATTAATCACAAGGATTGAGGATAATGGCACTGGTGCCATTCTCCATTCTCCATGTATGAATGGCATGGGTGCTATTCTTGAAATATCCATATGATGTTGTCGAGAATGGCACCAATACCATTCTCCAAACTTCAACTCATATAGAATGAAAATTATTCCTATATGTCTTTGTTGTTACAGATGATGGTTAGAGAAGGGCATCATCTGTAACAACAAAGACATATAGGAATAATTTTCATTCTATATGAGTTGAAGTTTGGAGAATGGTACTGGTGCCATTGTCCATAACACCATATGACTATATTGAGACTGGCACATTGCCATCAATCACATGGATTGAGGAGAATAGCACCAGTGCCATTCTCCATTTCTCCATATGATGAATGTCATTGGTGCCATTCTCCAAACATTCATATGATGTTGTGGACAATGGCACCGATGCCATTTTTAAACCATCATCTATGACATTATTGATATACATGAATAATTTGCATTCTATATGAGTTGAAGTTTGGAGAATGGCACCAATGACATTCATCATATGGAGAAATGGAGAATGGCACTAGTGCTATTCTCCTCAATATATCATGTAGATAGAATGTAAATTATTCATGTATATCAATAATGTCATAGATGATGGTTAAAGAATGGCACCGGTGCCATTCTCCACAACATCATATGGGATATTTCAAGAATGGCACCCATGCCATTCATACATGGAGAATGGAGAATGGCACCAGTGCCATTCTCCTTGATCCTTGTGATTAATGGCACAGGTGACGGTCTCAATATAATCATATGGTGTTGTGGACAATGGCACCAGTGCCATTCTCTAACCATCATCTATGACAACATTGACATCCAAAGAATGGGATATGACCATGAAATTGTCATGAGGGTTTCTTCTTTACCTACTCATGAGGGCTTCCTCGAATTTTTATTCCGGATATTCTTCATCGGATTAGTTGAAGTGTTGGAACACAACATTATATGAATATTTGGAGAATGGCACCAATTCCATTTATCACCTAGAGAATGGAGAATAGCACTAGTGCCATTCTCCTCAATCCATGTGATGAATGGCATGGGTGCCATTCTTCAAATATCCACATGATGTTGAGGAGAATGGAACTAATGCCATTCTCCATTCTCCATGTATGAATGACATGGGTGCCATTTTTGAAGTTTGGAGAATGGCGCCGGTGCCATTATCGTCAACATCATGTGCATATTTCAAGAATGGCACCCATGCCATTCATACATGGAGAATGGAGAATGGCACTGGTGCCATTCTCCTCAATCCTTGTGATGAATGGCATGGGTTCCATTCTTCAAATATCCACATGATGTTGAGGAGAATGGCACCAGTGCCATTCTCTAAACTTCAAAAATAAATTGAATTTTAAAGTTTGGAGAATGGCACTGGTGCCATTCTCCTCAACATCATGTGGATATTTCAAGAATGGCACCTATGCCAAAATGGAGAATGGAGAATGGCACTTTTGCCATTTTTGTCATTCCTTGTGATCAATGGCATGTTAATTCAAAAATTTTTAAATTTTGGAGAATGGCATTGGTGCCATTCTACTCAACATCATATGGTTATTTGAAGAATGACACCCATGCCATTCATCACAATGATTGAGGAGAATGGCACTGGTGCCATTCTCCATTCTCCATGTATGAATGGCATGGGTGCCATTCTTGAAATATCCACATGATGTTGAGGAGAATGGCATTAGTGCCATTCTTAAAAGTTCAAAAAAAAAGTTAGTTTTGAATTCCTTTTTTTTGGAAGTTTTGAGAATGGCATTGGTGCCATTCTCCTCAACATCATGTGGACATTTAAAGAATTCCACTCATGCTATTCATCACAAGGATTGAGGAGAATGGCACCAGTGCCATTCTCCATTCTCCATGTATGAATGGCATGGGTGCCATTCTTGAATTCAAAATTTTTTGAAGTTTGAAGAATTGCACTGGTGCCATTCTCTTCAACATCATGTGGATATTTCAAGAATGGCACCCATGCCATTCATACATGGAGAATGGAGAATGGCATGGGTGCCATTCTCCTCAATCCTTGTGATGAATGGCATGGGTGCCATTCTTGAAATATCCACATGATGTTGAGAAGAATGGCACTAGTGCCATTCTCCAGACTTTAAAATTGAATTTGAGAATGGTATTGGTGCCATTCTCCTCAACATCATGTGGATATTTCAATAATGGCACCCATGCCATATGACACTAGTGCCATTGTCCTCAATCCTTGTGATGAATGGCTGGGTGGTATTCTTCAAGTATCCACATGATGTTGAGGAGAATGGCACTGGTGCCATTCTCCTCAACATCCTGTGGGTTTTATCAAATTACCAAACAATTTATCCACACATTCAAGGATTCTAGAGATTGGCACCAGTGCCATTCTTCAAAAACCCACTATGGTATGGGCATCAATGCCATTTCTCTATGTGGTTTTGTGGAGAATGGCATTGGTGCGATTCTCCATAAACCGACATGGAGATCGGCACTATTGCCATTGTCCATAGGACAACCAGACTCACATGGAGAATGGCACCGGTGCCATTCTCCCCAAACCCACATAGAGAAATGGAAATGGTGCCATTCTCCCCCAATTGCGAGGACATATTTGTTGGTCTTATGGAATTCTTCACATTGGTGCCATTCTCCCTAGGAAAGCCGGGCTGACATGGAGAATGGCACTAGTGCCATTCTCCACAATCCCACATGGATAATGGTACTAGTGCCATTCTCCCCTGCTACAAGGACATCTTTATTGGTCTTATGAAATTCTTTGGCTGTAGTTTGTCCATAATTAATTTCCTATAATTGTAAGAGAGGGGATGGCTATTAGATATGGGGACAAGGTCATGATGATGGTGAATATAATTCATGCTTTAGAAAACGTTGTCAAATTACCAAAAATTATAGGGAAATAATTCATGCTTTCACAAAAAATTTTGTAGACTCATTCATGGATTTTGGAGATTGGCACTAGTGCCATTCTTCCCCACTACAAGGACATCTTTGTTGGTATTATGAAATTCTTTGGTTTTAGTTTGTTCATAATTAATTCTCCATAATCGCAATGACAAGTGATGTCTATCAGAAGTGGGGACAAGGTCATGATGATGGTGGGGAGTGAAGTGGTTGGAATTGTTGTAGTGTGTGCAATAGATTTGGAGGCCTATTGTAGTGGTGTGAAAATTGGGGCAGAAAATGTATTGGTGATAGTGGAGAAGTCTATCAATAGTGACATGCTCTTGCCATTTCCCACTATGGATGTTGTGCTTATTGGTGAGGCACTTTGGAGCATTGTCAAGTGGCCTAAGGGCTCTCTAAAACATGTTCATGATTCTATGGATGATTTGATAACTCAAGAAGCTGTAGCAAGTGAGCCTGAGCAACCTTATGTTGAGGCAATGCCAGTTTCTTCATTAGAAATTGACAATTTCTTTCGTGAATCTTGGAAAGAGAAAAAGGTTGTCTTGTGGGATGAGAGAAAAACAAAGACTGTGGGGGAAGGTGTGATCTTGTATGTTTTCTAAAGTGACTCTATAAACTTTGACCTATTGGGTAACAATTGAATTGGTGTGAGTATTGAAAGGAAAGAAGAAATTATAGGAAGTGACTTAGGGTCTTCTATGCAAGATGTTGGCTTTCTCAGCTAGTACGTGGCCCATCAAGCAGATTACCTTACTTGAAGGAAGCCCATTGCAACAATATGTGCCCATGGACCATGTTGTTGGCATAGATGAGGTGGTCAATGATCAAATGTTGAAAAGGGATGATCCAACTTCAAAGAAAAGAAGGTACACTTTCATTAATAGGGTGCCTAAACAAATAGAGCCTTCAACACCAATGTACAAAATGTTACTAGATTCAGTTTACAGGTTTCTTCCATCGATTGTTGTGGGAGTAGGTGTTGCCAACATGTTGGGTGAAAACTCTTAATGACTATAAGGAAGAACTTTTGGGGTATCTCCTTGGAGTCTTGTACAAATTTTATATACGATGTGTTGTCAATAGCTTGGCATCATGACTACTGTGGTAGGATACATTACAACTTTAGGGTAAATGGTCAAGATGCATGTTGTAGAGCATGGTACAAGATGCATGGAATCCCAAGGACATCATTTTATCAATATAGGGCGCAGTTCAAGAGTGGTGTGCAACAATATGTGCATGGGAGTTTAGGGATTGTGAGGAGCAAGGAGCACACAGTATGGAAAGGCTCTCATTCAACACTTTGTGGGGATAATAACACAGAGCATATGCCTCACAAGACTAGAACCATGCTATGAACATTGCATGCTTTATGTCACTTAGTTTTTTTATATATTGGATTTTCTTGGAATCTCCAACTAGAAAAGGATAGGAAGGAGGCACTTAAAGCATTGCAAAAAGTATTGTCAGACATGGGTCTCCATGGAGAAGGTGTTCATATCATAACAGATCTCAAGAAGTTAACAAGTCGAAAGGACATTCCTATCAAGCCATCTATTGGTGGAGTACACAGTAAGAAAAATTAATTCATCCTATTAGGCATATCTTTTTGGCACTTTCTAACACAAAATACTGATCTAATATTTTCTATGATTGCAACATATTATCTATAACAACCACCCATGGTTTTTAAAAAATATGAATGCCTTGAAATTTGTTCCACACAAGGTATGGAGAAGTCTCACTGCACTACACAAAATACATTTTTTTGATACATACAACATTTGGAGGAGTACAGAAGGCAAATAGCCTCAAAGAAGTATTTCGATGGTTCTATAGAGGGAAAATTACCAAAAACTGAGCCAAAAAAAGTGAGCAACTCCAAAAATAGCGAGCGAGACTAAATAATATGTGAGCAAGAAAGCCCTTGGAACAACAAAATCCCAAAATCATACATATCCAAAAAATGCAGTCATGCCTCAAAATGACAGTTCACATCACCTTCCTTCTTGTAGTGTCACATTATACTCATTATGGAGAGATAGTGACATAGCAGCACATAAATTATGCGATTAAAAAAAACAAAGACTACTCAAATTGAAGATTCACACATCATGCCTCCCATGCATACAGAAGTACGTCTTCGATTCATCTGATTTAAAAAATTGATTAGGTTGCACAAACATGTGTACATTGAAAGTCTTAAGAGTAGGGTGGTTCATTCTACCCTCTTCCACAATGAACTCTTTCGACCATCCATTGTTTTACTTTTTCTATGGGACGTGACCTGTTCCAAAACTCTCGCATCTTACTTTTATTTGCATCATGGATAGCTTGAACTAATTGTGCTTGCAAAGCTTTCTCCAATAATTCACAATAAAACCATTCCAAAATTTCATGGAGAGCATCACTTTGAGCCATCCCACTGCCATGATGCATGTTTTCTAAATATGCACCTCGTGCTTGGTGATACGACCTTTCGATACCTTGGACACTCCAAACATTCAAAGAGCCATACGTTTTTATAAACCATGGACTTTGAGAGTAAATAATTTAATGCATCCAAAATAAAAAACTTGACTTTAAGAGAACAAGGAAAATTACATGCAATAAAGTCAATAGGTGGTGTTGACTGTACCATGTAATGGGTAATGTGTGTTTCACCTTAGGCTTGAGTAAACTTGGTGATAGCATCCTTAAACAATTGCACATCAGTTTTAGTCATGGAAGGTTGTCATAAACTTTTTGCAAACTTGTCTAGAGCTCTTCAAGTACCTGCTCTCATATCTCATATTTTTGACATTAGGATAAGCTTCTAAATTTGTGGTGCACTCACATAGCGCCTTCCAAAAACCATAAGTTATGCCATGTCAATTTTAACCATGAGTAGAGAAAAATCTTCATGCCTTTGCTCCACCCATGGAAAACTTATATTGAAGATTCCCTAAGGCCCCTAAGAGTAGTGAATCTTTTTGAAGCATGATGTTTCCTCCATGCAATCCCATGTTGGACGAAAGAGCTTTAAGCTTTGCAATAGAACCTACAACTCTTCATCCTTACTTCCTCTATGCTAATTAGATTTGTGCTAGTTAGCATATTGCAAGTTAGCATACTACAATGCTATTTAGCATGCTAATTAGCACCCCATCATGTATTGTTGCATTCATGCTAACTAGACTTGCGGTATACTAACTAGCACTATAGTGTGCTAGCTTGGAACAAGAGACCACAAATTCAAGCGACATTGGCCAATCCATGAGGAACAAACACTCTCTATCTATTTATTTCTTCCATGCTAGCTACCTATAGTATGCTAAGTTTGTTATTGTTACAGTAGTATGCTAATTTGTCTCAATTAACTTTCTATTTTGATTTCTACATTGACTGTAGGTGGTAAATCCATCCCTAATGCTTATTCTCCATGGACAAGTACATCAACACAAGCAATGATGTAGAATCACTACAAGCTGGGAAGCATGGCACAAGAGGGAGTGCAAAAGGTAAATTGCCTAATGAACAGGCTAGGGTGGGCAAGAGAAGTTAGGGTGTGCAAGAGAGAGAGAAAGTAGAGATATCTTCTATGCATCTAAACAAGGTATACATGGCCTTCACAAGTGTTTGAATACTAAAGCGGACACAATAGGCACATGCGAGGATGAATTTGAAGATCAGCTTGATATATAAGACCTCGATGCCCTAGTTGATGTTGTGGTTAAATACATTGATATTCCCATAAAGACATATGTACAAGTTCTCATTAACTTGATGTCTTTAAAAAGACATAAAGTGAGGATTTAAATGATTATACTCACCTCCTACCTTCATGTCATAGAATTAGACCATTGCAAGTTGCACCTCATGTACATCCACCAAGAACACATTTTTGTACTTCGTGTCCTCAAATGCATGTAAATGTTTTGAGATCTTTCTTTACTGTACTATTTTTTGAGTACCTTGTTCCTTATGTAACACCATTGTGTTTGGAATGTGCAAAAGACCACCTAACACATCTTGCACAACAAAATTAGACATTTTTCTTCCTTCATAATACATTCATGTCTTGGCAACTTTGGGTTCCTTAGACCATCGCAACAAATTGCACTATAAAAGAGATTATGATAGCTATGTGTCCTTGATTGCTATTTCTAATAACATCACAAGCGTGCACCACTTCTAATGGTTTGACTATGTTGCGTGGATCATGGACCACCTCTTGCAATACTACAAGGTGCAACACATGCCGTCTTGGATCTTAAAGAATGGAAATGAATTCCTTCTTTTTTATGGTACTCCTCACGTATCAACTTTGTTGCAAGTTTTCTTTCCAACAAAGGCACTAATAAAGTTCCTACAAAATACTTTATGAACATGAATTTAATAGAGAGAAACAATGCATAAAATGGAAAGTACATTCAACAAGGATAATGGAAAAGATAGGACATAATTCAAACCATGTGGGTTGCACTCTACACGTCATTGCACCACTCGGGCACCATCAACATCCATTAATCACTCCATTGGTCAAATAACCCTATGCCTCTACTTGTAACCAAGACATGTGCTTTTAAAGTTGTGTATTCTTGAGTTCAAAGCCTCAATTTGTTGCCTTTACAACTCTACTTCTTTTGTCAAGTCATGGTTCTCATTTACCAAACTTTGAACAATTATTTATGCCCCTTTTCCTTGCTAGCTACATGCTTTTGGACACCATTTTGAGTGTTTAAAAGCTCTGTGTGAATAGATGTACAAAACAATTCCTGTTCACTACCTTTTTTTGTAAATTGTGGAGAGTGCCTTGAAGCTTTCCAGGATTTCTTGCAACAAAGGTAGTTCCAAGCTTGAGAATTGGGCTTGGACATCGTTTCCACTCCCAATTCCTAGCTTGCTAGCAGTATTTTTAGAAATTATATCCTTTTAAAAACAAGAGAAATAGGGGAAAAAATCTCATTCACAAAAGTACAAAATATCAACTACGTTCACTTAATGATAAATAGAACCATGAATTTATAAAAGATATTCTCATTCACATAAGGATCCAACTTCTAAACTCTATTTAGATAAATAGAACCATGAATTTATAAAAGGCATTCTCATTCTCATAAGTATCAAGTTCCAAACTCAATTGAGTGAGAGGGTGTATGCATGTTAAGGTGGACCACTTTTTAAGGTAAATAGTGGTTGGCACTAGTTAATTGAAGTTCAAAAATTTGAAAAGCATCATAACTAAAACTCGAGCCCATGCAATCATGACTTGCACGCTTGAGCTTCCTCTTAGCTTTCTCTTAGTGGATGAGCATTCTCTTTCTCCCTAACTTCCTCTTTGTGGACATCGATCTTTCTCTCTCTCCCACATCTGTGTTTTCTTCTTCAACAAATCTCCAACCTTGATCATCTTGCGACACTTTCTCCTTGTCGGTTCTGGTTTGCAGCCACTTCTCACAGCTTAGATTGAAGGTTTCAGTGTTTGTAGTACAAGACTTTTGGCTCATTGCCTTCATATTTTGTCTCCCAAGTTTCCTTAGCTATGATTCAGCTCAAGTAAGGTCAAAGTTTTGAGCTCCCTACTTTTTTACTTGTTGTATTGTATGATAGACATGTCAAAGTTCCATGCGCCCCATTTTGAAAATCTGTAATAGAAACAATTTTGCAAAATAAAAAAGGACTTTAATGATGAGTATGGGCTCATCTTAATAGGTGTGACCCTTGCCACTTATCATCCTCATATGTCTTGGATGAGCTATGGCCAAAAGGGGACAAAGCCAATTAAATGTAGAATGGTCTGCAAAGATAGGTAAAAAGATATGCTCTCGCTAAACTACAAAGTGTATCAAGAGAGGCCCATCAATAGCAAAGTAAGCCTCACATTTGCAAGGGGATTTGCCTATGAGTGTGGAAAGCGAGATGCCCATAGTACCAAAAAGGTGCTCCCTGTGGTGTTGCTAGGATTTGCGGGGGAGTCAATCAAAAAATTAGAGAAGAAAAAGGAGTTGTAATAGCAAATTATGGAGGTGGCATATTGTGAATGGATTCTCCAAGGGTGGAGATGGTTTTGAACAGTAGGTAGTGTTTGAAAGGACAAATTTGACTTCACGGATAGCAACTAGCATTCATCATGATAGTAAGGTAGATTTTTGGTCACCTTCTATGGTCGATGAGTTAGTACCTGAAAATATAAAAAATGTAGAGTTACTAGTTGCTAACAAAAAGTCAATTATGATGAAAGCAATGGAATAATCCACAAAGGCAACTATGCAGATGGAGGAGGTAAAAATGTATTCTTCTACAATGAGAGGGCATGTTCATGGTTGTTGACAACCTGAATTTGAATATTACATCCCTTCAAAAAAGCCTTGAAACTAATGTTGATGAAGCAAGGAAAAAAAAGTTATAGGATGACATTGGAATGTTGGAGAGTGTTTACAACAACATACTTGAGAGCCACAATGTTTCCAAGGATCTTGACAAAGAAGTTGCTGATGCACAGGTAAATGCACAACTCTCACTTCTATGTTTTTATAAAGTTCATTTCTATTGTGGTGTTTAATATGTGTTTGAATTCATAGGAGTTGTTGAAGTCACGTGACGAACTGATGCAAAAGATTGAATTAGAGGTTGACTTTGGATCACGCATGCTGCACTTTGTAGAAACTAGGCAACATGTAGCATTCATCCCAATAGCGATTCCAAGGATCCTACATTCAAAAAAGAGTTGCCTTCCATCATAATAGGTGCATGTGTTAGGTGTGCCCATGGCCTCGCCACAACAGATGATGATATGGTGCGTGTTTGCATGCTTTCCTACAAAGACCCCTACCACATCATGTGCTTTGCATTTATGTGCCAGATGGAGATCACATGTGTCAAAATTTCATGCAATCAGCCAATATCGAATGCTACAAGGGTGCAAATCATAGGGTTCACCCCTTTTGGGTGCAACAAAATACCTAAGAGTAAGCATTATGTGGTGTTTCACTTGTATTTCTTGAACATGAATCTGTATATGGGTTGTTTGACTTGCACTTGCAATATGCTTCGTTAATCAACACTAACTAGTGAGTTTTAAGTACTTGGAAATTATTCCTAGGAAAAACTAGCTACTAGTTGGATAGCTAGTAGATGCTAGGTAGTAGTTACTAGCTAGCAGTTACTCCTTACTAGCCAGCTAGTTACTAGTTAGTTATTGCTAGTTAGTGCTTACTAGCCAGCTGGTTACTAGTTAGTTATGGCCAGTTAGTGCTTACTAGCCAGCTGGTTACTAGCTAGTTTTTGCTAGTTACTGCTTACTAGCCATCTAGTTACTAGCTAGTTATTGCTTACTAGCCAACTAATGCTTACTAGCTCCCTACTACTTATCACATAGTAGCTAGCTACAACTTTCTGGTTTTCTAGCTACTAGAGCTAGTTACTTCTTACTAGCTAGTGATTACTAGCCAGCTAATACTTATTAGCTACCTACTACTTACCACCTAGTAGGTAATAAGCATTAGCTGGCTAGTAATCACTAGTAGATAGCTACCTGATGCTTATTAGCTACTTAGTAGATAGCTACCTACTACTTACCACCTAGTGATTACTAGCTAATTACTACTTACTAGTTAGTAGCTATCTACTACATATTATCTAGTTACTAGTTATCACCTATATGCTAGCTACCACCTAGCTACTACTTAGCTGCCATGTACTGCTTACTAACTACCTACCTAGATACTTGCTAGCTACTACTTAACAAGACTTCCAAATGACCAACTACTTAGTAGTCACCATGTAGCTACTCCTTACTGCCTAGTTAATACTACTCACCACTTTGCCTTTGTCTTACCATCTAGCTCTACTAGTTTACACCTAGCTATTACATACTATCATCAAGTATCTGCTAGCTTATACCCAACTACTACTTACCAACCAGTTATTAATTCCTAGCGAGCTACGTAATACTCAAGCGTCATTAGTTAGTTAGTTTTCACCGCTCTAAACAATATTGACAAAGCTTTCTCTTCATTGAAGGAGAGTTCGCAAGTGTGCATGTATCTAAAGAAGATGTTAAAGTCTAGTCTCTGTCAACTAGGAATTTTTTTGGGGGTATGGCTCGTGTTGTTGATTACAATTTTTGATGCTTTGTATGGAATGTGCATTGATAAGCAATAGCTCCTTTACTTTTAGACAATCAATTCTCCTAGGTTGGCTCCACACACCAAAAAAATGTGGTGTCTAAGGGACGAAATGATGGTAATATTTCCAGAAAGTTTCATGGTTTTGTATCTACATATCTACAAATAGGGTCCATGACATGCTTTTTATCTTGTATTGTTGATATACTAATTACTGTACTTTCATATGATCAGTACATGTGTGAGGGTGGCTCTACACACTTGCCAAATGAGAGTTTAGAGGGACAACACACTCTAGCTAGTATTGGAGAGGCGAATGCGACTGAGGCAATCTGTGGAGGTAGTGTATTTATAACTTACAAAAATTCCATTGCAACCATTACCATTATGTCTTTAGGCTGGGTACTATTGTATTCAACCAGATATTGTTCATGAACCATCTATGAATGATAGAAAATGTGATGCTTAGGAGAAGGCTCCCAAAGATGTACCATTTATAGGTATACTCCATCCTCCACAACAATCATGGTAGTGGATTTTTGCTACACATGATGACAATCTTGACTTTGTATATTGTAGAGAAGTAGAACATTGAAGTAGAGGAGGAGGATGAGTGTACGCTCCCAATAGCTCCATGAATTAGCAAAGAAGAAGACAAGAAGACTGGAAAATGCAAGGTTGATGTTGCCACTCAAGAGAGTTAGATACCAACTCCTTATCAAGTCCTTGCTGCTTTGTTTATAGAAGTTTTGATTTTCTAAAATGTATTGGTTTGTTGTGCAGTAGATGTAGAAGAAGGGAAGAAGCAAACACACCCCCTGCACATGCAAGTACAAGGAAACAGACAATCAAAGCCTAGAGCTTGCAAGAAATTATAGTTTGCTTAGACATTAGGGCCATCAATCTTGTACTCCTCTCACATGAACTAATTGCAAATGGTGCTCCTATCCCAATTATCACGGCTGAATATACTCTTTTTAACTTATGTGTCCCTTGAAACCATACATGCTTTTACAATGACTTGTTTCCCCCCTTCAAATGCTAAAGTACAATGCTCCATTTGTAATGTTGTAGTGCAAATTTAATAAATTCCCAATTACCATGTCAAGAGCATCCTGCATTTGTGCTTAAGTCTCTATTGTCAATTATGTGGCACAATGGTGAAGGGTATGTTGTTTGTATAGATAGTCCAGTTGGCATCTCCTCTTCAAATTCAAGTGCTATTTCGATGGTTGATAATGATGAACCAATAGAAGCCTCTATTTTGCACAATAATGGTATGCCTCTACATGTCAAGAGAAGAAGAAATGGGATACTTGAGGGTGCCACCAAAGTTGAAGCACTATCACATGATGTCACAGGAGCTAGGGATGTTGCCACTCCACAAGGTGTTGCACTTCCACATGAGATGCTAGGAATAGGGAATGACCCCCCTACAGAAGATGCTACACTTGAAAAAATGCAATAGGATTTGAGGATGTCATAGCTCATGAACCAAGTCCACCCTTGTCCCATAGGACAAGAGATCATTGATTCTAGACATGAATGGTGTGTTACTAACATATGTGAACACAAAGCATGACAAAATACCTCTGTTTTGTCAAAATATGAAGAGTGTGGAAACACCACAAGAGAAGTGGATAAAGCTTTTCATTTGACATGAATCTATAAGATTTTTGGAGTGGTTTATTTTGCACTTTGATGTGTTTATTTAGCCATGTTGCATGCAAAAGAAGGAATTGGCATTATTGAAAAGCTACTTCCCATATCGATGGCACAGGTTCCATGCAATGTACACATAGAAGGATTGTGAAAGAGATAGGATTTGTGATCGATCCAACCTTAACAAAAGCTTGTGTTCTACAAAAACCTGACAAACTTTTGGGCAAGCCAACTGCACTACAATTGAAAAAACACCATCTTGTTGGATGATAGTGCATACAAGCGTCTCTAGAATCTAGAAGGCACTTGCAAAATCCTAGAGAAATTGTTCAATCAAGACACAAAATAGATTTCTTTTTATCTTATTCAAGATGTCACTAATTGGCTAGCAATGTGGATTCAAGTTGGGAATCGAGAGAAGTATGCCAAGGAAAATCCCATCCAGCATGCAAATGATATGTGGATTGAAGATCAGTGGAAGCACTTCCACATTGCTTCACCATTACCATGCCCCCATCATGGATGGGCATGAACAAATTGAAAATATGTACGATTCTTGGATTCATGTATTTATGTAATAATACAAGTCATTTTTGTATTCAATCACCAGTGTCCCACTATCTAAACTTTATGGAAATGGACTCTAACACCTTGCATATGTATTCAGTATTATTTTTCTTTTATAATTTGCTAGTTTGGATTTAAACTTTCAAGTTTTAAGAACTAAATTCTTCATAATGTGTTGCTTGTTTTTTAAATTAAACTTTCAAGCATTAAAATTTTGAAGTCTTTTTACTGCAATTGTGTTATTTTCCACAGGTGAGACTCAAAGATCAACACGTTTGAGGCAGACATGTGGCTAGCAAGAGGAACAAAAAGGTGGCTAGGAGGAGGGATAGATTGTGGAAGCTGGACAGCAAGAGTAACAGAAAGGTGGGTAGCAGAAGGAACACAATGGTGGCCAAAAGGAGGGACAAATTGAGGAAACTGGCAGTAGGAGGAATAGAAACATGGGCAACAAGAGGAACAGAGAGGTGGCTAAAAGGAGGGATAGATTGAGGAAATTGAGAAAATTCCTCATCAATCGCCTCCATAAACTTTTGTGGACCTTCAATACAACCCCCCACCACTATTAGATGAGGACCGGGAACTGATTTTAGATGTGGCTGGTGTATTAGCTTGCAGCATTCATGTGGGATGTAGAACCCCTACATGTTGTGAGTGTCTATATTGGGTGTCACACACTCGTAGAGCTTCAGTTTTCATGCATCAAGATGCAAGGTTATTTCCTCAATGGGTGCTTAAGCACTTTCAGGTCTTTATTTGGAGTTATAAAAAGGTGCATGGGGTGAGAGAGATGTTGTGCAAGTGCTTTCTATTTGAAAAGGATCATCTAAGTGGAGTGTATGGATAGGAATATTGTGAATAACTTCGTCAGGTTATGAGTACTAACATAGCAGTGTTTTTGAAAAACCTAAAAAAGTTTTGGAATGACAACCCTCAATACAATAGCACAAACACACTGCTAGTTGATGATATTGCCTACAAGTGCTTGCAAAACCCAAGGGAGTGTTGTGTCTTTATACCAAAGATGGAAGACCATTCTTCCCATTAATTGCAAACTTTTTTGGCTACCACGGTATAAAGATGGAAGGCCATTCTTCCCATTAATCGCAAACTTTTTTGGCTACCACACTTTTGAACTAGCTATGGAATTGGCTAGTGGCACCCAACCGCATTGTATATACATGGGAAAAATGTGCTGGAAATTCTGAAGGATACTCAAAGCATACATGTGTGCATGAAGGGGCAATGAGTGGCTATGCAGGTTAGTTTTAAATTATAGGTTTACGTCTCAAATGGCATGCTATTTATGACATCCTCATGCATTTTTAAAGACATTTTGTATATTTGTGCATCTCTGTCCATAATCTGCATAGGAATTTTGATGCTTTGCACTAGATGTGAGTATATTAGGACCTCAGGTTTATGTATGAGAAGGCGATAACTATACTCACGCTTCTGGTCACAAGGAGTCCAAGCCCAAGATGACTCTAGATGAGAAGGCTAAAGCAAGCATTATGAGAGGCTATCTACACCCCAACAAACAGAAGCAGTACCACCAAGAACATTGTTGCTTTCATTGCCACCACATCGCTGGGCACAACAAGAAGGATTGTCGTAAGTGGCTTGCCGAAAAGGCTGTGAAAAGGCCTACTTCTTCAAAGGTTGAGTCTACTCCTCTCCATGCACGCTTGCCTGGGTGCAGGCTGTCAGTGCTGGCGATGAAGACAAGTGTGTGCAAGAGGGGGTTTATATAGGTAGGCAGCAAGCCCCCTAAACTGGCCGACTTTCCAGTCGGTTCTTGTCTGCCACACCAACTCCCAAAAGACCAACTTCTAATTGGTTTCTAGGCCAGCCCTTTGGCCTATATAAGGCCCATATGCTTGGCCTTTTTGTCTATTGTTGGCTGGTACACGTGTTGCAAATGCCCCCACATGGGCTCATGGTGCCAGTGCACTTTTCCACATAGGGTACGGCCCTTAAACAGTAAGATACACTGAGCCCCCATCCCCCTATAGTCTCTTGCCCCCTTGTCCCCTCAAATCAAGGGCTCACAAGTGGGGTAGTGACATATCTAGCACCCCCTCTCAATGACACAACTATGGGCTGTCGATTTCCATGTGTCGAATGAGGTGTCCCATCTCCCTAGGAAGCACCTTCATGAAGACATCCAAGATGTTGTCATCGGTCGGGCAGTACATCAACTCTATGACACCTTCGTCAATGAGTTCACAAACAAATTGGTAGTGGACCTCGATGTGCTTCGTCCATGCATGAAACACAAGGTTGTTGGCGATTGCTATGCAACCCTAGTTGTCACACATAATCACCGTCGCATCTTCTTGGGCCACGTTCATGTCCTCCCAGATCCACTTGAGCCACAACGTTTCGCATGCCGCTGTACAAGCAGTCCTGTACTCTGTCTCTATAGAAGAAAGGGCAACAGTAGGTTGTTCCTTACTCAGCCATGACACAGCTCCTAAGGAGAGTAAGAAATAATATCCAGAGGTCAATCTCTGAGTGTCACTATCACCTACCCAATCACTATCGCAAAAACCTCCCAACTCAATGTCTCTCGTGTAAGTGATGCCATAGGTGCAAGTACCTTTCAAGTGCCTCAGTACCCTCATACCTACTTCCCAATGGGCCTTCTTGGGTGTGGCGGCGGAGAACTGATAGAGCAATCCAATTGAGAAGGAAATATCCGGTTTGGTATTGCTGAGTTCAAGCAAATTCCCTGCCATGCATCGATACAGTAATGAATCGATTGGCTAAGATGGATAATGTACACTCAGCTCAGACCAGCTTCCATGGGAGTCACTACTACTTTGTACTCTTCCATCTGAAAGCATTTGAGTCGCTACCTGCAATATTTCTCCTATGAGATAAAGATACAGCTCTTTCCCTACTTCACCCAAACGTAAGAAAGTAATGAAGTATGCCTAAGTCCATCATCTCGAACTCCTCCTTGAGAAGTCTCTTAACCTGAGCAATCTTCTTCGTATGATCCCCTGTAGTCATCCACATACATGATCAATACCAACTGCAAAACCCCCTCTGTGTCGAGATAAAGATTTGCTTCTGATTGACTCCACTGAAGCTCGATCTTTTGAAAGAAAACATCTATCTGCTGCTGATACCATGCTTTGGGGGCCTGTTTCAGCCCGTATAAGGCCTTCTTTAGTTTGCACACTTTTGATTGGGATCCTAGAATCTGAAATCCTAGTGGCTATGCCACATATACCTCCTCCTCCAGGGTTTCATTCAAAAATGTAGACTTGAAGTCCATCTGAAAAATAGGCCATCTGTGATGAGCAGCCAAGGCAATGCCTGTACGAATGGTCACCATCCTAGTGGCTGGGGGGGTGGTCTCATCAAAGTCAAGTCCTTCTGGCTGTGCATAGCCTTTCACCACCAATCTTGCTTTGTACTTGTCCAAACTCCCATCTGACTTGAACTTAAGCTTGTACACCCATTTAGTCCCAATTACCTTCTGCTTGGTCCATTTGGGAACTAAATCCCAGGTGTCATTTTTCATAAATGACTAAGGCTCTTCGATTTGACTCTATGGGCTGCCTAATGGGTATGTATAGATCCCTTGTTTAGGGACTAACCTATTAGATATAGAATTGAGAGGCTTCAAGTTCTCACGCTTTCAGGGATGATAAGCCTTTAGTTCTGCGGCCAACCCAAGAAGAAGGCGTCCTTCTCAGAGCCCTTAGATGCTAAGATGGTAGACCTACCAACAGAGAAGACTAAAAGATCTCGCAGGAGTAAGTAGTCACCCTCGGATTTCCCTATCGACTCAGGGCAAGAAAACTATTCGGTCGTTCAGGACCTTCCTCATCGGTCTTTAAGCATCACACTTCCTCAACTAATAGCATTAAGCCCTAAGGTGAGACGTGATCTACAGCAAGGGCTCTCAACAAGGAGGAGCAAGAAAAAGCAAAAGAAACGAGAGATTTCTTCTATCTCTAAAGAAGTTGATTGGCACCCGCATACAGTAGATGTCATCATAGATAAATGTCATATCAAAAGTGTGTGTGTTGATGGGGGAGCTGCATGTAATATCATGGTGCCCCGTATCATGAAGAAGTTGAATTTGAAATGCACAAGGCATTCCTCCACTTGAATCAAGGTAGCAGATGGTCGACGACTCGCCACCCTTGGAGTCATTGAGGATTTGCCCATCACTGTCAATGGGTTGACCACCACCATCAATTTCTATGTAGTGGACATTGAAGATATAGGCAGGAGTTACCCAGCCATACTCGGGAGACCGTAGTTGAGAAACAATGATGCACTCAATTATTGGAAGACATGACACATGTCTTTTGGTGCTTCAAAGGAGAAGAAACCAATGCCTTGCACTGCGTCAAATAGAGATCCAAAAGAATCGACAAAAGGCTCACTTGGATGCGAAGATTCGCAAGGGATGGGAAAGACACTTTGCTGAAGGGGATGTTATGCTATGCTTTGATAACAGATTAGGCCACCAAATGGATAAAAAGTTCCTTCCACTGTGGACCGATCCATACAAAGTCATCAAGGAACGTAGCAATGGGTCTGTACAAGTTCAAGAGCTGCATGAGCCATATGGCAAGAAGGTGATCAACAAGTGTTATCTCAAGCCCTTCTTTGTGCGTGATGGTCCCAGGCATGGAAATACTGTGCATTCCCTGCTTGGGGGGGGGAACTATTATGGATACATTTGACCAAGGTAAAAGGCATAAATATGTGTGTGTGCTTGTATGTGTGGCAAAGTATAATAAAATATGGTGTGCATAGGGCCTAGGGTTGAGGTGGCAGGGCATGACCATGTGCCACCCTTCCACATAAGAGGACCCATAAGGTGTGTTGTACATAATCCATGGAGGCATGGTTCCTCCATGTGCCACCCCTCCACCTTGGCAGTCCCATGCCTGCATTTAGTGAGACATGGCCCAAGGACCATGGGAGAAGTAATATAAAATAGGTGGAGATGGATATTATATTGGATTATTCCCTCCATGTAGGATAGGCCCATGTGGGGGGGGGGTGTAGATAGTCCAAGAATGCAAGTTAAATAATGGGGAAAGTAGGATGAGGTGGCAAGATTCCTTGTGCCAATTGTCCTCCTAGATATTTGAACGTATTATCAAATTGGGAAGAGACCAAGGGAGTATCTTAGACTTGGGATATGGGGTTTGATTTATGTGAAAAAATGAGGCAAAGGGTTGTCGCACACAATTGAGAGTGCGTACCCACCTAGCCCACATGGGAGATATCTCCACACACACCATGCATGTGGGAGGATGCATTTATTGAGAGATACCCCCCCCTCTTGGCTATAAAAGGAGGGGGCTATTCCTTGATGTGACACGCTCATTCTTGTAAATCCACCTAGCTAGTACTTTGATTTCCCCCATCCTTCCTTTCAAATAAAGCATGACCCTCTTCCCTTGATGTCTCCATCTCTACATTCCACCTCCCATCATGTACATGCTCCTCTTTCCCCTCTCCCTTCCCCCTTGTGCCATAGTCTCCCTCTTCATTCCCACCCTCTTTATCCCTTTTCCCCCACCCATGTTAATGCTTCTTCCTTCTGATTTTTCATCTCATGGTTTTATAACGAGGTAGTTCATCCACAAGATGGCCCAGTATGAGACTTGCTATTGCACCACATGAAGATCTCAATGAAGAATCCATAAAGAAAAGAATCCAAAGTTCCAGTCCTTGAGAAAGATACCTCAATTTTAGCACTTGTTTGAGGAGATGATGCCTCAGCACGTTCCTTCTTCGCAAGAGAAGGAATTGGTCGTACATCTCCCTTAGTTTCTAAAGAATCTCCTAGGCAACATCATGCCTCAGGAAAGCATTCCCAAAGTTCCCCTTCATCTCAAAGATATTTAGATTCGAAGAAAAAAGGAATGAGTCCAAAGCCTCATGGAAGACAAAGCCAAAAGCATCAATAGAGATC
This sequence comes from Dipteris shenzhenensis, assembly GCF_047967505.1. Taxonomy (NCBI): domain Eukaryota; kingdom Viridiplantae; phylum Streptophyta; class Polypodiopsida; order Gleicheniales; family Dipteridaceae; genus Dipteris; species Dipteris shenzhenensis. The sequence continues at coordinate 34,082,927 of NC_141609.1, read as the reverse complement.
TCTCGGCTCTAGCCCACCTTCTTCTAGTTCTTCTTCTTCCTCCTCCTCTACATCCCAAGGGCGTTCTTCTCATGGGCACAAAAGGAGGAAGACTAGAACAAGACAAAAGGACTTCAAAGGAGGCAAGTCAGTCAAATTCACTACTTTTGACAAAAAGCATGGGAAATTTGGGAAAGCTTTAAATTTCATTTGACAGCTTGACATAGCTTTTCGGACAAGACACTATCGTGAGAAATCAAAAATTGAAGATTGTAAGTCTCCATATTACAAAGCAATGCCAAAGCATGGTGAAGCTTTTCTAGTAGCGGATGAAGCACCCAAGAAGTGGAAAAGTTTCAAGAAGCAATTTTTAGAGCAATTCAAGCCAAAGAGATTTATGATGATTTTCATACAGCTTGGGAGAGTGTATCCATGACAACCAAGGATATGATCGTCGACACATACAATCAGAAGTTCTTTTGAGTGTACCTCCAAATTACTCCCTTAAAGGAAAGTAGTACTATACTACTTTATATCCTAGAGTGCCATGTGTCACTATGGGACTTATCCCATATACATTTGACACTTAGACTGTGTGTGCCTATCCTATAAAGGCATTGTACTTTCTCATGTCAAATCACTCAAGCCTCAAGCCTTTCCTGGTGATGTAAGTACTTTACTTCAGTTGTACATTTCTTTCTTTCTTTCATTTTCATTATGGTTGTTTAGTCTTACTTTCATTTCCATTCCATTCTATGTCTTGCTTCTTCATATGGTATCAGAGCTAGGCTATCTTCCAAGAGGTTGAGGACATTGAAGCTTCTCTCCCTCATTCCCCTTGGAGGAATGCCTTCTCCAATTCCATCTTGAGCTCAACCTCTTTCTTCCACCTTGAGCCTCACCATTGGAGAGCTTCATCAACAAAGAGATCATGATTCAGCTCATGCTTCAGCCCACTCAGCTCGCCATTCAATCTTCTACTCAAACCATACCAGATGTACAACTGTATGGACTGTTGCATTGTACAACAGGTCCACTGTCTAGCCATATAGCCAGTCGTACTGATCTTCCCTACTAACTACCCGTACAGCCTGCCCATACTGATCTACCCACTACTGTACTCTTCTTTTCTCTGCCTGCTCCTCTTCTTTGCCTGCCACCTATGGCTCCGTTGTGCCCACCATCTCTTCCTCTTCTCTTGCTTGTACCTGCCATCTACTCTTCCTCTAGTATAGCTCCATTCTGTTCATCACTCTTCTCTTTCCTAGCTGCCATCTTTATGGGTTCGATCTCCACCAACTTTCTTCTTGTGGACAAATTCAAGGGGGATGGATTCTCCACATGGTAAACAAAAGTGCAGCTCCTTCTCATGAAGGAGAATGTTTGGGATGCCATTGAAGATGATGAAGCACTTGAGGCATCAACGGAGCCTCAAACATGCAAGATTTGGAAGCAACAAAATTTGAGGGCCATCGCAATCATCGGGCTTTGCCTAGATGATTCATTGATTCATCACATCGACTTCAAGTCCCAAGACTAAGGAGATTTGGGCATGCCTCGAGAATATATTTGGTAACAAGATCACTAACTCCAAGGTTTTTCTGAAAATGCAATTTTATAAATTGAAAATGGAAGAGTCTGATACCTTGAGTGCACATATAGCAAAAATTCAGTCTTTAGTTCAACAACTCTCCAATTTGAAGTGTTGCCCAGATGACAAGGACAAAATGGCTATCCTCATGACAAGTATGGAAGGGATTCCTTGCTTTGAGAATGCCCTTGAAGTACTTCACATTGCATCGACTACATTCGAAGATATGGTGTCTCTTCTGCTTGAAAAGGATCGCCGCAACAAAGAATCTCCATCTTACTCATCGAATACTACACAGGCTCTTGCCTCCACCAGTAAATGGAGACCTAGGCCATCGACTCCACTAGCACGAGGAAAGACATTCAAGCCATTCAAGTGCACTTATTGTAACAAGCTCAATCATACTGAGGACAAGTGCTACTAGAACCTTGCTCAACAACAATCAAAGAATCATGCCAGTTGGGTGGCATTCGCCACTAGTGATGATGTAGAAGAAGATGACCAGCCGACACAGGATCATGCTCTTACTGTCTGTCTCCATCCTCTAGAGGATGATGGAGATCATGATTTTGCTTTCTAAGCATGATATATTTGGGTTCTCTTCCCTGGGGGTGTTTCCAAAAATGAATGCAATAAATCATGTGTCTTGAGTCAATAAAGGTACTTTGCCTTGGACAGTCCTCCTAAAATGATGTATTTCTTTTTTATTTTTGGTGTGTGGCTCCATGTTCCTCATTAGTATTTGGAGCCAAGGGGGGTTTATATGGTGGGAGCCATGTGTTTTTTTTTTGGCTTTGATAGGTCTATTTGTTGGTGCATTGATCTCCTAGACCTTTGAGTTGATCATGCATCCATGCATGATGAGCCTGTGAGCCATGCTACATGAGATTTCTATGTTATGCTCACTAGCCTCTGAGCCATGCTCACTTGCCTCTGAGATTGTGTGGGAACCATGTCTAGTTCTAGACCGGCATGCATAGTTTTGATGACCTTCATGCTCTATTCGTGGTTCCATTCCAGTAGTCCCTCACCTTTCCTCCATGGCGGGGGTGTTAGGAAATGGAGTCAATTTGAGTGACTTTTAGTGTGTTTTAGAGTAGTAATATACTACTTTATATCCTAGAGTGCCACGTGTCACTATGGGACTTATCCCATATACATTTGACACTTAGTGTGTGTGCCTATCCTATAAAGGCATTGTACTTTCCCATGTCAAATCACTCAAGCCTCAAGCCTTTCTTGGTGATGTAAGTACTTTACTTCAATTGTACATTTCTTTCTTTCTTTCATTTCCATTATGGTTGTTTAGTCTTGCTTTCATTTCCATTCCATTCCATTCCATGTCTTGCTTCTTCACCAAGTATTCGTAACCAAGTGAGCTTTGAACGCAAGACAAAGCTACGAGATCTGATGCACTCAGCCCTAGTAGTTGAAGAAATGAAGAAAGCTCTACGGATGATGGTTGCCTCAAAAGGCAAAGATGGAGACACCTTCAAAAGAAACACAATCCCAACAGTTCAAGGAGAAAGGCAGCTCTAACTTCAAAAGTCGAGGGGTCCATTAAAGCCTTACAAAGGAAAGTCGAATTTTGCACCATAGCAACTAGAGGCTTTCAAAAGGAGAAAAAGTGCTGCCATTGTGGAAAAGAAGGGCATTTTGCTGCCCAGTGCCCCAAAAAGCCTATGGCTTTGAGGAAGCAAAAATGACATCAAGGCAAGAACTCTCAATTTCATGCACAGAAACAAGGAGCACAAGATTTTGACCAAAGAAAAAGGTGAGACAATCCCAATTGTATCTAATATTTCTATTACTAAATCAATAAAATCAGCTATTTCTATGTACTTTGTTTTTGTAGGAGAGAGAGAGAGAGAGAGAGAGAGAGAGAGAGAGAGAGAGGGTGAACCTCAAGTGGAAGTGAATCCTATTGAAAATGTTAAATTTTAGTTTCTCGATTCTTTCAAAGATAGTTTCTTAGCTTCTCTTCCAAGAGAGCTTCCTCCTACTGAGCGGCCAGGAGATCATGTTATAGAGCTCATTCTAAGAAGTGAGCCTCCAAATCGGCCAAATTATCATGTGAGTGCAACACAAACTGAAGAAATCATGGCAAAAGTACAAGATCTACTTTCTAAAGGTTGGTACATGAAGTACCCAACTTTCTCGGGATTCGCTCTTATTACAGATGGTGCATCAGACACTTTGTTGATATAGCAACCTTGTTACATGATTTGACCAAGAAATTTGTAGTCTTCAGATGGGGGAGAAGGCCAAAGGATAGCTTTCAACACTCTCAAAGAAAAGTTTACAACCGCTCCGGAGAATCGTGTGTGAAAGACAATGGCCCAGCATAATGGCTTGGAACATCTGGGTTATGCATTGCAACCTAATGATGGGGGGACATCGCGTTCCACCGACAACCACCACTTTGGTTGTCACATGCATCCCTCCACTTGGGTGCAATGTGACACACTAGCTACATCGACAAGTACATTATAGTTCCCTAATAAGAGATTTTGTCGTATGTTGTTGTGAGCCCTTGTCCAAGGACAGTAGGCACAAGCTATGTAGGTAAGTCTTTTAGCCTTAGGTCAAGTCAAAAGATCAGTCCTTGCTCACTAGTACCGTCTAGAGAACAAAAGGGTATTGTATCCATAGTAGGATTGTAGATAGGTCTAGTTCTAGCCTAGGATAGGAGCCCTTCTAGGCCCCCCTCAGGGTTGGAAAAATGAAAGGAAATGGACTGGGGAAGGGCTGCCCTGCACACCTCCCTAGGCTACCTTTTATGGGGCCAAGGGCCCAACCAACCATCCCAAACAGCCAACTAAAAAGTCGGCCAGTTTGGCTAGTTGGCTCAGCCCAACCGCCCCTATAAATTGGGGGCCTACAACCCTCATTCGGCATTTAGCTCCCCCAGCCTTAAGCATTCCGATAGCTCCCCTCCAGCCCTTGTGTGCAGCTCTTGAATACCTCTAGATCTGGCCCTGATCAACCTCAACTTTTGGCCTCAGTTCAACTTGTTGGGAAGCTGTATACGCAGCACCATAGTTGGGGATTCGGACCAGCAAACAGAGTAAGGTTTGGGTACTATTTCAGTAGCTCTTTGTAGTTCTGTTTTATAGTTTTGCACAGCTCACTTCTCAACTCTATATCTCAGTCATATCTCAGTTCTCTCTTAGATTATATTACTCCTAGCTTTCTCTCTCTCACTCACGCAATAACCCTATATCCCGATGGATAGCACAAGCCTCTTCCTTGCCTTGCAAAAGTGCCCTACATCATCAGTGTGGATAGCATCAAGGTCTCAGTATTGGTTGGTGTTGCCTCATGGGTCTTTGGGTCTACAATACGTGTGCACAGTGTACTCTTCAAAAGTGTGTTTTCATTCTCTCTCGAAGAGTGTGATTTGTATCTTTCAATTCTCCATGTATAAAGGAAATTCTCCTGTGATTGGGGGAGGGGGCCCTCAGTGGGTACAGGGACCCAATCTATTGTCCACTCCATTCTCTCTCTACCCTCATCTCTTTTCTCTCTCTGGTGCATAACACTAATTCCTCGGTAAAGGTTTAAAAAGATCTTGATGTGATGACACGATCAGATAACCGTTGCATGCTACACTAGTTGTTATTTGGCAAGACATCATCTATACTCTACAAATCACCTAGGAGCACGAGGCAGTGAACTCTAGAGCAACCGCTAAAAGGCAAAAGCGATTCTGCAAGGCATGGCATGCAGGAGTTCTCTACATTCTTATGCCATGAGGGATTTTGCTAGAGGTATAGTCCCTCTTTGGTTGTTAGCCCCTGTTCGTGAGACACCCTAAGTAGTGAGCTAGGTTCTTGAGTGGCAGACTAGCCTTTGTTGGGCTTAAGGGTTTTCTTTTTTGGCTGATGCCTTCGGGACAGCCGACTTGTATGGTTCTTTTTTCCAAGCATTAATAGAAAATTAATTTTTCTATAAAAAAGAAAGATTTTTTTTTTTTGCCAGGAATGCAGAAAGATATACATAAGTTTGTGACGGAATGTCTCACGTGCCAAAAGGTGAAGTATGATTGGCACAAGACCCTAGAACTTCTCATGCCACTACCCATACTACAAAGACCATGGGAGAGTATTGCGATGAACTTCATCTTTGACCTTCCCAGATCTAGCTACGGGAATGATGGGATATGGATAATCATTAACATGTTCAAGAAGCAAGCCCACTTTATTCTAGGAAGAAAACCATTAAGGGAAACCACATGGCGAGGTTGTTTCTAGCATGCACCATGGGATTCACAACACAACACACACACACACATTAGTTTATTTGGGCAAGCATTGTTTGATAATATGGGTATGAAGTTGGATTTTTCTTCTTCTTTTCATGAAGCTATCAACAATCTGTATGCAGCATGTTCTTTTTTAATCGATAAGTAAAAATTGTCATGTATCTAGTCTTATAATTATACGGATATCTTTTTTTGGAGTGTATCATTCCTCCTACATCCATATTTATTCTAGATAGGCTACTAAACTAGTTTACCAATGTGCTAGTCTATACCTATACTCAAGATTAAGTTGCAAATGGGAGGGAAAGGATTAAGAAATTTTATCCACCTTCCAAGAGACCCTACTATGGCAATCAGGTAGATTTTATGGGTTTTTAAACATTCATTTGACAATTGACTTGGGTCATCAAGTTTCTTAAATACAGAAGAGTGTAAATCAATGTCAAATGACTATAAGACTTTCTTAACTTCTTGTCTAAATCCCATACAACCTTTAACAATCACATATAACTGCATGTAGGATTTTTGATATAGTAGCTTCCCTTTACTTTTGATTTATGTAAATTTCTTTAGACTATATCAACTCTAGATTAACATAAATTAGATGCTAGCCTTTTCCTAGCCTTCCCAAACTCTATTTTCATTTTGAAGGACTACATCAACTCAAGATGAAAATAAATTTGATGCCAGCCTTCCCTGAACTCTATTGTCATTCCTAAGGATAGATGCTTCTATTTATATCAATGAATTAAATAAAGGATCTCCAAAATGTGCATCCTCCCGAGAGAGAGAGAGAGAGAGAGAGAGAAAGAGAGAGAGTCAAAATCTCCTATAGTAAGGTAGAAAGCTTGTTAACTCATAAAAACGATTTGTCCTTTATTACCCTCCGATTTGAGGTGCCACCACAACCCTTTGATTAGCTACTTCAGAGCTTATCAATCATTCCTTCCTCACTTAATCGAGATCCTGCCTCTTCATTAGCTACCCAAGACTTGTTGATTATTCCTTCCTCCCTTAGTTCTAAAGAGAGTTCTAAACCATTGCACCTTCATTGCTTCACTACTACCCTTTTTATGGCAATCCCCTTTCTTTACTTGCAAGGGTTGCCCTAGTATACAATGGGTCTCTCTCTCTCTCTCTCTCTCTCTCTCTCTCCTTTCTTTGTTTGCTTCATGCTATATTGTCAATGTTTACAAGATAAATTTGCAAGATTTGGATCTTCTTGTAGACAACAATGAAAAAAATCTAAACATTGATTCTCTCAAATCTAGAATATAAGCTTGTATGAAAGCTTAACATGTGGGGCACTCCTTTCATGTGATGTTTAGCCTCTCCTTATCCTTTTACTTCTCCTACAGCTGTCCATGCAAGTTCATATGCTAAGGTCATGCCACGTTCTCTCTCCTTTAGACATTGACATAGTTAGTGTAGTGGCTTTTAATTCAAATGATTTATGGTAGCTTGATGTCATCAGCGTCCCATCACTCTAAACTCTTTTCATGTTCTCTCCACCTCATTTGTAACTCAAGGAAAATTTACTAGAAAGGTTAAAGAGTAAATAATCAAGAAAAGAAGGAAACATTTAGAATTGGGCACCACTCTTAAGAGAACAAGGCGGCATGAAACTCATCCATAATTAACAAAAATTTGCTTCTAAGCAATATATGATATATAAATTTAATCCGATCTAAGTAAAATCTATTTGCATACATCAATATAATGTATATCAATTGTGATCTTGCATGCAAAAAAATCCTCAAAAACCTTAAAATGATACCTGGTGGCACTAGAACTTTAGCTTTTCATGTAACACGACGACATGCAAATAGGTCATGCCATCATGATTCCAACCTACTCTTGAGAAGTAGTAACATCGTGAGATGCAAGCGAGCCCTTTTACTTCTCCCATCATGCATGAGCTATTGTATTGTTTCTCGATACAAACATCACAATGCACACACCAACAAGGGTGATGAGCGATCCTACACCATCCCAAACATCTGGCATCATCCCATCAAGCACCCAAGACCATAGGAAAGAGATACATATAAAGCATCCACCGTAAAAAGCATAGGTATGAGAGAATTCTTGCTTTTGCAAAGTGGGGAGGATGCCCGAGGCCAAAAGGATGAAAGAACCCATGAGCAAGATCCACTAGTGCCAACCATCACGGTGCCATTTCCACATGCATCAGCCCCTAGAGACTTCACAAATAGTTGTTGCAGCAACTAAGAGGAGGATGGAAGCAGCAACATCGGTGGTAGATTTAGCCAATTTCATGATGAAGGTTCTTCCTTGACCTAAGTTTGAAGCTTTTTGACAAGCTTTAAAATGGGAGTGCTCGAATTACTCCTAGTTCTAACACGTTCATGGCAACCATGAATGTGTTAAAACTGGGAGTAATTCGAGCAACGAATTACTCCCAGTTCAAGCCATGCAACTAATTGTATACAAGCCCTCCTAGTCACTAGTTCAAGCCATGCAACTGATTGTATACAAGCCCTCCTAGTCACTGTATCTCCTACGTACGTGTGTGGTGCTCAGTCCAGCATATAATTAGATGGGCAACCATAAAAAGTTACGTCCATACATTAGTAAGATAAATCAGAGAGAGAGAGAGAGAGAGAGAGAGAGAGAGAGAGAGAGAGAGAGAGAGAGAGAGAGAGACTTCCCACCTATGTGTGTGTGTGTGTGTGTGTGTGTGTGTTTATGTGTGTGCACGGGCACGAGAGAGAGAGAGAGAGAGAGAGAGAGAGAGAGAGAGAGATTATAAACAATTATAGAGACCTCAAATATCTAGCGCAATGGAGATTGAACGAACATGAGAGAGAGATGTCAAATATCTACGCAGTGGAGATTGAATTAACATGATATATATATATATTTATATTTATATTTATATTTATATATATATATAGAGAGAGAGAGAGGCATTATAACTAAATATATATGCAATGGAGATTCACAACACACACACGCATGCATGCGCACGTGTGAGAATCTCCATTGCATATATATTTAAGGTCTTTGTAGATGTTTAGAAGTGCTTCTCTCTCTCTCTCTCTCTCTCTCTCTCTCTCTCACACACACACACACACACACACACATGCACGTGTGTGTGTGTGTGTGTGTGTGTGTGTGTGTGTGTGTGTGTGTGAGAGAGAGAGAGAGAGAGAGAGAGAGTTATAAATGTGAGTAGAGGCCTCATGCATATATATGCAAAACACACACACACACACTATCTCTCATATGCACACACATATCCCCAATCCTAATAATGTATAATCACAATTTTACCCAAGCACTTAGTTTTAAATCCAATCTATTTATATACTATATTTAAATTTAATGTTATATTTTTGGGGTCCACATGACTATTCTTTGCTTCTTTAATATGTGTTAATACAATATTATAATAATTACGTTTCCACCCTTATTAGGGCCTTATCAGTTTTTGTCCCTTTAGTATTTTCTCTCTTTTTTTCCAAGAAATAACTTCTATTAACTATGAAAAATACCCAAGAGCAAAGCTCATGGTAGAAATACATCAATAACGCATGAGAAATAAAACACCGTAAGTGGGTAAAAAAGTGCTTTGCACAGAGAGCAACAAAAGCACCAAGGTATCCTTACCCTACATGCTCATTATATTTATGTACTGAAACATTTGCATAGCCCATGATGAATTTTTCATTATCCATTTATCTATGACTAAATGAAAATTTGCTTATATATTTAAATTGCTAAAGGTAATGCTTGGTTATTATTTATTATGAAAATAATTTTGATATTCAATTATAAACCTGACCCCACAAATGAACCTTTAATTAACCTACTAACTTATGGTGTTATGGACTACTTATTAGTTGGCAAAGCATTTGTTTGTAGTTGCTAGTTAAAAGTCCACTTTAAATACTATTAGAAATTTTGCTAGGTGGAACTATGTGACCTGTATGCGTCACAAGTTTTATAATAGTACAAGGAGGGCATTGGATAGATAGCCACTTTTAGCTACTCAAATCACATAAAATATGCACCAACTCTAGCTATTGAATTGGCTCCAAACACATACTAGATGGGGATTGCTTAAACACCCTGGAAATATTCCAGTAGTCCTATTGCATTATTTTTGCCTCATCAATTTGAATGGCTAGACTCGTAGAGGTATGGATTCATTATGATAAAATGACCTACTCTGCTTTGCATACTTTGTTTCTTCTACCTCGAGCACTACCTTAACTAATATACATTACAATTAGGCTTCTTCTCTTCTCCCCAAGTATCTTTCCCAATACTATGTGACTTTTCTTATAGCTAGTGGCCCTTTGTATTTTTCAATAGCTTTGAAATTTGAATTTGTCTAGCAATTCGTTCTAATGAATTGAAAATGGCAACCTTGAGTTCTTATGTTGAGCCAACATTTGACCACTACAAGGGTTTTGCAAGCCTTTAACACCTTCTTATTTTATGAACCCCTTCATAGAATCTTGGTTACTTAATGCACAATCTCTCAAGATGAATTAAGTAATAATTATGCTCTTGGCTTGTTTCTCTATAATTTTTACTTGCATTCTCTTTTAAAAATTTGTTTTGTATTTTAAAACTCCATTGTCTCTTTCTTATACAATCAGGACTTAGACGTAGATGGATTGAGTTATCTAGCTGTTTTAGGTTTATAATTCTAAAACTCAGTGCCATTTTATGTTTACGAGCTCCTCTATAGAGGTAGTCTACATACGCTTCATAATAACATGGCAATTGTCAATGATCTTGTAACTAATTTTTTTATTTCATGACATTTCCTTAGAATTCAATTGTGATTTTTCACTAATCAATTTTATTTAGTCATTTATATATGTCACTTGGCCCTTTTGAGGGCCTATTTAGTGACATCCTAGAGCATGCCCCTATACATATATAACCATAGGATGTGGGTTTTCTACTCTAGTACACAAACATACATTTTAATTGACCATATTAAAAAAAATAAATTTTCATAGGGAAAGGATTGTAGGATACATATGTGAGTAGAGGTTTAAAATGACACCTTGAACGCATGTTGTATGTAGGATTTCCTAGTCATGGAAGCCCTGGGAGCAACCCACGCTCAACGTTGGAAAGATTTTTAAACCACTATTTGAATGCTAAAACAAAAGCCCAACATGTTAGGAACTCTTTGTCTATTCGTGTTATCTTTTTTACTTTGATTGTAGTTTTAGGAAAAATTATACTCCTTATATTCTTCTATAGGACTTTTTCTTTTTTCTATGTGTAGAGCTTGGCTATTTTCAAATTTTGTATGTTCCACCCTAGTTTCGTTTTGTCATTTTTTCTCTTATATACTTTTATTGAATTTCACCTTCGTATGGTACATGGGAATCATGGATGAGACCATATTTTGCATTATAGATCTCAAGTACAAATAACAAAGCATAAGTTACAAAACTATTATTCTACCTTAGTTTCATTATGGGATAATATTGCTATACATTTTGTTGAAAATGTCAAGTAGTGTGGGCCATTTATCTTCTAGAAGAATTTCATGTAGCACAATCCTTCTAAAATGACTTTTTGGAATGCAATATGTTCTTCTTTATCTCATCTATTGTTTCATAATCATACCTTTATTCCCCAATAAGGGTTAAAATTATTCTTACTCATGGAACTCATGCAAATCTTAGCATGTCTGGTGTCCAAGTGGGCCATCCTCTCTACAGAGTATGGCTGCAAGGATCGTAGTTCAATCTCTGCTTCCTCCTTCTCTACTCTAAGTTGCTTCACAACTGCACTTACACTTTCCCAACTCCTCTTCCTAACCATTGCATCTGTTAATGAAGTGTTTGCCCTCTCCAATTCTTGTGCAACAGTTTTAAGTTCAGCATCCAAATGATCAATTAGAGAAATAATTTTTTCCTTTGCATGCGGGTGGCGAACAAGCATATGACCTCTACATAGAGGCACAGAAGTGGCCCCCACAAAAGTATGCATACATTTGTACGTATACAAAAGTAAGCATACAATTGTGTGAAAAAAAGCCTGCCGAGCTGGCTAGCCCAACATGTCATGAACAGCTGATCCTGGGTTCAAATCACATAAATTTGTTTTAGACATATGTATGTGTACTTATGTACACACATACTTTTGTCATGTAGTGACTTTGTGACCCGCCAGCTAGAATAGGACAAAGCTGAGACAACTAGATTTATCCTCAGCCAATCAGCTGTCTAAATTGACTGATTGTAGTGACTTTGTGGCCCTCCAGCTAATATAGGACAAAGCTGAGACAACTAGATTTATCCTCAGCCAATCAGCTGTCTAAAGTGACTGACTGACCATACAAAAAAATAAAGGTTACTACCAAATTTGGCCAATCAACCGTCTAAGGTCGCCAACCTAAAAAAGTTGACTTGGGTCAGCCTAAGTAGTTCTATAGCATATATCAATCAGGAAAGTTTGGGGCTGATCTGGCCAACCCTCTACCAGCCCTGGTCAACCTATATAAACCATCTCTCCCTCCTCTTTTGGGCATTCAGCCATTTGCACCAAACACCTCCAATGCTGTGCCACCTCATCCACCGCTTCTGCAGATCTCCATCATTGCCTCCTCTCCCTCCTCTTTTGGGCATTCAGCCATTTGCACCTAACACCTCTAATGCTGTGCCACCTCATCCACCACTTCTGCAGATCTGCATCATAGCCTACATATACTGCAGCAAGCTTCTGTTCCCATTGACACCTAGTTGAAGCATTATCAGATCTCAGTTTTCATTGCCACATTTGGGCAAGATTCTTACACAGCAGCAGCACACATACCACAGGAACATTGAATTGGCATTCATTTGCAGCATTCTTTTGTTGTTATCTCACACATCATTAGCCCACGTACAGCAATAGCCTCAGTTGTTGTGCCCACAAAGTTCCATCTTTGTAGCTCTTGGATTCACATTGTGGTAAAGGTCAATGGCTGGAGTTCTTTACCCACTTTGGGCATGTATCTAACATAGATATACTATTCATTGGTATTTCATTTCACTTTTAGACTGTTCCACATTCTGTCCATTTCTCCAAAGAAAAGAGCAGATAGTTCTCCATCTTGAAGGAGGAGCCCTCAATGGGTATCCAGGACCCAATCTGGAGTTCATCTCACATCATCTATCTGCCTTTCTTACACTCTTTTCTTTTTCGTGGGATCCTCCATGGGTATCTAGGATGCAATCTGGTGTTTCTCACATTGTCTTTCTACCTTTCCTACACTTTTCGTGGATTGCATTGGATGGCCCAACACAATTGAGTGTGTTGCAGACAACGCAGAAGGCGAACTCAGTCACAGGAACAGAGAAGGAGATCACAGTTGAGTTTTTTGCAGAACATTTTTTGTTGGCAAATACAGGGGAGACTACTTGGGACAAAGCAACAGACGATGTTATGCAAGCAGAATTTGGGAGATCTGAAACAACAAAGGGATATTATGTTTTGAAGAATGCTGCTAAGGTTTAGAGAAGGTCTTGATCGTGTATCATACGATCTACCCATTGCTAAGTGTTTCCCACAACATCCCCACCGCTTGCTAAGCATTAATGAAACCAAATATGACAAACCCTCACGTTTCTCACCTAGACATCTCACCCACATTCAAACATCTCATCTTTCACTGTGGACTTGGTCTTGGTCTTCAGCTTCCCATCCTTCCACCTCACCCTAAAGGTCATCAAGTCTTACCTTCTCAAGTTTTGCCACATTACAGCACTCACCCTTGTCCTCCACAATTGCACTTTTCCTAGCTTTTACTCTTAACACCACACCCTTCACCTAGATGTAGACTTATAGACTTCTCATCCTCACCCTAGACCTGGGCTTCAACTTTAACTGTCTCAAGTTTTGTTTCTATGACCTTGGAGATCTACTCCAACTCTAACATCCTTGAAACATTCACCTCTAACCCTCTTAACAAAAACGGTACATTCTCACCTCGAAGTTGAGCTTATCATCCTTCCCCCTCACCTTGGAGGTCTACCCCAACTCTGACCTCCTTGAAACATTTGCAATTGTTAGTGTTCCTACATTCTACAACTTTGCATATATCTTTTGACTTGTTAAACGCGTGGACATCCAAGATAAATAAAATCCAAAGACTGTGCATCCACACCAAAATGTCTTATGAGACAGACGTTAGAATGTTCAGAAATCAGAAAACAAGTCAAACTACTCAAGCGATCACAGTAAAGGAAAAGACGACCTTGGCGACAGCTGAACATGCAAAAGTACTGAAATAGCTATTTTTTGTGTTTGAACAAGCCTTGGGTGATTGATATTGATGGAAGTGTAGCTGGTCGCAGCCTTGTTTTCTGAGAGTAACGTTCACGGCCCAAATCTAAGATAGCTTATCTGTCCCTAATGGCCAGCGTTCCGAACTTGTGCACCAGCATTGCAACTCTTCTAATCTTCTTGACACTCATCCCCCCGCAAACCTCCGATTCTAGATGTGCAATCAACGCGGAGAAGTCTGTCTCACCACACATCACCATAAAACGCCCATTAGTTATGCCTTTATTTTGAGGATTTTGAAAGAAACTAACGTCGGCTTGGGTATCACGCTCACCTCTGAACGTCTTCAGGCATTTGTGGCATCGGAATTCCGAGCTTTCGTGAACACTGGAGTTCAGATGCTGATTAAGGCTCTGCAAGAACTGAAAACACCTTGAACACAGGGGACATACATAGTCTTCACCATCGAAAGTTGCTTCCGTTGCAACGATATTTGTTCGCAACGGTACGTCTTCCCTGCAAGACAGCGACAGTCGCGAGCTTGAGGCTGACAGATTAGCTTAGGACCCAGCACAGTACACAGATTCAAGCACATACCTGCCACTATCACGCCAGCCTATGCGAGGAACTGTCAAGAGATTCCCCTTGCCAGAAATCTCCTCCCAACGTCGGACAGACTGCACTATTTGTTTATGGGTAACGTTAACGCATTTACCATTCTCTACCTGAACAAGCGGACAATCCTTAGCAAAACGATTCGTTACCAGAACAAGCCGACAATATTTAGCAAAACAATGAAGGCAAGCAATGCACGCAAACACAATGAACAAATGCAACAGCAACGACGAACATGTTTAGTGAGGGCGGAAGCGGATACGAAAGAGGAGGAGCAACGAGGGCAACGGATATCTTTGGGTTGGTGGATGCTAGAGGCGAGGTGGTTACGAAGAGCGTTAGCATCAATAAAATCACGGCGGCAATCGGAGCAGTAATTGTGTCTGGAAGAATTTTGGAGATGAGAGTGCAGGGCTTGGTAAGACGTGAAGCAGCGATCGCACGAGTCGCACTCGTAGTCATCAGACGTCGACGAGGAACACATCCAGACTACCACGCTGAATTGATATTATAAATAGTTGAAGCAATTGTATTGAATATTGCAACTGCCAAAAACAATTACAAAAGCCAAGTCACGATGCAGCGTCGACTTAGATTGAGCTCTCTATCACCCAGCCAAATCTCGAGAACCCAGTCTTCTGCTCATAAAGGCAGACTTGAGTATTCTTGGCCTCACACATGCAAGCTACTACTACCTCACACATTAACTTCCTAAAGCTACTACAATGCAATCACATAATGCACAATACAATTCTATCTCTTCTCTTTTATTCACTTTGCTTCCTAGTTAGTATGATTTGAGCGGTTGCAACCTTATTTGTACCACACTTCTACCTCTTGCCTACTTCCTGAGGTTGTCCATTGGGACATAGCCACTAAATCCTCTTGGTCTTGACTCTTAACTCATCGATCTTGCTTCATTGCTATCTCTTATTTGCTTGCTTAACTGACTTCTATCCTTTAGTTGTTCCATTGTCCTGCTTATCACACTCATTCCTTGGTATCTCAAATGCTATCATGCCACTCGCACTTAACTACCCAATCTCTGTGTGTCCTTGGTGTGCTTGGTCACATGCCTTGTTCACATTTCGCCTCGAAATGTACTTGGTTCCATGTCCTGGTGGGGAATATTAGATAGAGAAATCTAGATCAAAACGTTATGTCATCCCAACCAATCTTACTTTTGATTTTGAAGTTTCTATAGCTTTTGTAGATTGAGATTCTTTGACCGCACAGCTATTTACTATCAACGATACTCCTAGCAGCCATTCTTCAAATGAACGTGGCCAAGTAGATTTTTGCTTTGGCCTTTTCCAACACATGGGCAAAGGAGGAATGTCCATGGGAACGACATGCTATTATGAGGCAAGTTCATCCTCTAGCAACATTGTCTAAAGATGGGGGATACCTTGGATCACCCTAGGGGATGGACAAGGATGGAGCTCAATGGTGTCCACTACCCCGAAGCTTGAACTTTCTCCTTCCACATTCCATTGATTGGTTGGAGACAAGTTGTGTGGGTCTCTCTAAGCATCTTCAATTGGCATTCTTTCATCAATCTCGATGGGTCTAGTAAAAGTGGAGGGCAATTACACACTTGACATTGCACTTTATAGGAAGCAATAGACTCAATGGTAGTGTTCCGCAACAAGTGCTCCAAATATCTTAGCATATTGGTGTAGTAACCTGGTGGGGTCTCGACATTAGGCTTTGGTATCTCCTATGTTCTTGACACAATATGTTGTTGTTCAAGTGCGCACTCTATCCATTGCCTTTGTGCTTGAGCCCATATTACCTCATGAAATTCTTGATGAGCCTTTCCTAAAGTACTATGCCCAAAGGGCTTGCAATAATTAGATTGGCAAAGGCCACTACAACTTGTTGCATTATTTCATATTGCTCTTTTAACATGATATACTTGGTCTAAAAAATGTAGATATCAAGGATCTTGTCCTTTAGCTCAGCTCCCAAATATGGCACTACTAGAGCAACATCCCTAAGTAGAGCATCTCTTATCCCTAGATCCAGATTGCTTAATGGTGTCATCTATGTGTCAACTTCCACAAAACTTGGCTATTCAAAACAAATATGGGTCTCAACCTAGGCAAAAATAATGCTTACAGACTCTGTTCCTTGGGAACCACCCTTATATATGAGCTAATTGTGTGAGGGTGTAGTTGAGCTCTTCTTACACATTAGCGTCCTTTTGTTGTTTGTGACCAATGTGGACCTAGTACATGTGCTTGTTTCACTCTTGGCCTTGGGATTGGGTGTTGGTGCCAACTAGGCTAGAAGGGGTTGGTCATCCGATAGCCTAGGAACCTTGGCTGAACTTTTGGACTTGATCCTCGCCCAAGCCTTCATGCTAAAGAGGATGAACTATATATGTTTCCACTTGGTGAGTTTATCGTGTGGCAATTTCCTATTCTCCTCTTTTAATACTTCCCTACACTTGACTTTTGAATCCAAGGTAGCTACACTTTGTCGAAGTTTCACAATTTTTGTTTGTTGTGAACTTGTTTGGCTCATTCTATGTTTGGTGTAGATCACCTTACGGTTTGTAGACTCTTCCCAAATCTATATAAGTTATGTTGCTCACCTTAGCAACCTTGTTGCTCATATTGATCAAGCAACATTTGACATTCCTTGTGCAATTCTACATACATTTGGTCTTACTCATTCAATTGTGTGAAGCAAAAAGTCTGCATATCTACAGTGAACAGTAGAGAGAACTGCATCTTCAAGAGACTTCATCCATGCTTTCATAAAACTTTATTATGTAACAAGCTAAGGGCACATCTAAAGTTTGTTGGGCCATGTCCTAATAGTTTCTTCCTCCTTGAAAAGGGGCAATGGTCCACTAGTGAGGGTGCCACTAAGAAAGCAAATTCTTTATCTACTTTCTCCTTACCCTTACTTGACTCCACATCCTAATGAACTGGATTGACAAGCTCCTTGGTGCTCGCCCTCTACTATTACGGCTTTGGATATTGCTACTTGGGCGTCTCTCCTTCCTCAATATGCTTGGCAACCTTTTAATTGTCTTCTATGGCTTTATGTTTGCCCTCTTGGACTGGCTTGTGTCTATTCATCTATGAAGCATCACCATTGTGTACATTTGGACTTAGGGTGCATCTAGGCTGGTGTATGTACCTTGTTCCTCTTCTTCCTTGGTCAAATGATTAGTCTTTGTCTTGGAAGAGAGTTTGGCGTTGGCTTTCTCCATCTTCCTAGCTCACCATTTTTCCTGATGCTCCGAGATTCCCCTAGGTGCAATGCTTCTGCACTTAATGTGGGCTCCTTCCTTGGTGTCAATAGTTGTTGGCCATGGGACTTGTCTTGTTGTAAACGGATGTTGGATCATATAAAGATGACTTTGAAGCTTGGAACTTGCTTTATCTTTATTAGAGCAATAGCCTACAATTGAGATCCAAAAAACCACTCTATTGATTGTTTGTCCTCCCAAGCAACAATGGTGCAAGATACGTATGTCCTTGGCACTATTCCTATGCTCTTTTTTAAACCAATATACTCCAACAAAAATTTGAAGTAATCTACATTCATACTGATGGTATATCCCTGACTAGGCTTGAACCCAAAAACTATTTTGATGAAAGCATGATCGATCTGCATCCTCTCCCATTGTCTAGCAAGGTATGGTCTTGAGGTGAATAATATGCTATAAGTTCATTTGCAACTTCCAAAATCCATGTCTTATTTCATGGGAGAGTGACAAAAGCGTCCAATTTGTTTCACTTCCAAAAACTATTGCGATGTATTGCTAGGGCTAATGGGATGATGGAGTTGTAGTTTGCTCATGCGTTCACAAGCAAACTACATCATTGAAGATGGTGAAGGAGAGTGTGTATCAAACAAGTGCTTGAGGTAGGAGAAGAAGAGTGTGACGGTGTAGACATTGTTATAGGGGTAGAGAGTTGATAGCAAGTGAGGAAGTAGGAAGCAAATAGTTTGGGGAGGTAGAAGGCAGGATGTGGTAGTATGGAAGAGGTCGTGGAGGTGGTAATCATAGATTTTCATGCATACTCATGCATGCAATAATATTCTATGGTACACCAAGTGTTCTTGGTGAAAGCATTAGCCATTAATGCAACTTTACTTCCATTAAGACATGAGTATTTGCTAACTTTGATTTGATGGCTATTTCCTTATGTGGCTCTACTACATGTAACTACGCTTGTCCTTTGGCCACTTGGCTACCTCCCCTAAGTGAACTTTAATTACCTTGACTTTAGATTGGTGTATCCAAGTATCTTCTTCCACCTTTACCTAGATTTTATAGGGTTTTACCTTGCTTCCATTGATAGTGATAGGGATTACATGGCCTTATAAGTCTTTGAGCTCTATTGTCCCCTTTCTAATGCACTTTGCTCAATCTGTATGGCCCGCCCAATCTAGCCAATTTTCACATTTGTATTTAATGGTCTTGGCTCGGTATCATCATATAACATGTGCATTCCTTCCCTCAGATAATTCTATTCTATGTGCTGGTCATGCTAGGATTTTTGGCATTAGTGAACTACTTGTAAACACGAAGTAGCTCCAATTCAGACCTCATCCAAGTCTACTAATTGATGCAATCGCCTATCTAGAGGGGTTTCACCTAAAATATATGTAAGCTACCACATGAGTTCAAATGAAGGGGGTTCTAAATTCAATATTTAAGATACATTTACAAGTTTACATATATAAAAGGGCATTTTTAATCAAACTAAAAAAAAACCCATATGTTTATAAATGTAAAGGACAAATGTAAAGGACAAATCCCATAAATGTAAAGGACAAATATGCAACAAACAATGACATTTATATGTCCCACCTATACATTTACTAAATCATTTTGCATAGTGTCATCCTTGCTATGCAACATCACCCACATCTAAGTAAGCTTCTCATGCCTTCAATCTAGTGCTTAGTGCAAATAGAGCCCCATCTACATATATTTATATTAAAATGTGTATACATATACATATATATGTATATTGTGTGTGTGTGTGTGTACATATATGTGAATTCTACGCACTTACCTATTGTATTTTGTTAGACCATCTCCTCTATCTTACGAGAAATCCAATTGATATACAAAACCCAACCACTAGCCTGCTTTTGTTTGCAATGTCTCCTTACTCAAAGATTCTTGGTTGAAGAAGAGGACTGGGCAAGTTATCCTTTTCTTCCATGCTCATGAATGCACTCATCTTCTACTAGCATTGGTTCTTATTGACGTGTCTAGATGTTCTAGTGTCATTGGCGCACAAGGTTGAATGATGGTCCTAAAGAGATCTCTTCCAAAGTTTGGTTCTTCTCTGAAAAATGCAAACCCGATGTCAAATAGATCTTGTAGGGCACTAGTGTCCCACTACACATCAAGATTTAAAATCTAAGAGGTAGGTGTTGATTAGTGTCATTGGTATTCATATGACCCCGAGAAGGAGGAGCCCTTTCGTTAATGATCTTTTCATTCAAGAGGTCTTGAAAATTGGAATTTGTGATTTCAAATTTGAAGACACAAAGGCCTGATTGCAATTTTGGAAGATGATAATGTCAAGGTTTCTAAGGGCACAATTTTATGGCTTCATGGAAAATTATGATTGGTGCAAGAAAGATCTTGCATTTTTTGCTGGATAAAAGCACATGCATGTGCATGTGTTATGCCTTCACATCAAGAAGAGCATATTATGCCACAACTGGGGGCCTACATCCACTTAAGTGAACATAGGACCTGCATAAGAGCTTTGTGGGGAAAACTAGCATTTTCCCTATAAGGAGACGCTATGCGCCCTGCTACAAAAAGCGAGAAAAAATGCCCCAAAGAAGTGCTACACCGTCCACTTTCAAAGTGGTACAATCAAATTTAGAGATCTTACCTTATTAGACACGTCTAGCATATTTCTTCACCATGGGCGGGGTCAATAAAACTAGTCCCATCTAGTTCACCACCATGAGATTTGACAGTTACTCGTACTTGTTCAACATTGTATTCTAATTCAGCCCATCACAAAGGATGGTGAGGAGCCAACCTTAGAAACTTGGCTTGCTTGTTGCGATACAAGGATAGACCATTGGGGTCAATGGATTTTTATAGCAAGAGACCATGGCTTTGTTCCAAATGTAAATCTGTCAAAGGCTACCACATCAAGCACGAAGGCTAAAGGAGGAGGCATAGAAAAATTTCTTTATGTGATGCCTTTGCATTAAAATTGTACTTCAAAAAATGCAAAGTACAATGAATATCTTTTAGGAAATAATGTTTGCTTAGGTACCACCTTAAAAAGACTCCAAGAGTGATTCATGAGACTTAGATATTTGCCTACACCACCAAGGCAAAATGTTGGTGGATGGGTGGATACTATATTTGATGAATATAGATTGACATCAAATACAACCACTAAGGTTAATAACAATGAGAGGATTTTGAGGTGTGGAAAAAGTGCATAAGACCCCCACATCATAAATGAAAGGGATAGCCTCTGCCTTCAGTGTGTGTGTATGTCTGTAATAAACCCATATGGTGAGAGCAAAGAGAAGACTAGACAAAATGGGAATCTTATTGGGGTGCAGTATTGCAAAGAGATCATGGTTGATGATGAAACCTAGGCAATACAACATACAAAACCACAAAGCATGGATACATGCTTTAGTTTCATGAAGTTCATGGTTTGGTATGGAGTCTTAATAAATGATACAAGAAGGGAATATTTGGTTAGTCTCCTAGCTCTATGATTGAACTATAGAGGCGAGCTTATCAAAATGGCATTTATTTTGGCTTTGCAAATATGATGTGTCACATATGCAAAATATAGATATTTTGAGGGTTCACAAGACACGGTGTAAATTTTACAGTGGCTATGAAATGTTCTCGTGTTCAAGCTAGCTTTGCATTTGAGGATGATGTGAATGATGTGGGCTTATTTCATAGCACAATTCGTGTTTCAATTATTGGTGTAGGAGATGAGATGATGCTTGCAAATTTTTAAAAAAAAAACTTATGCATTGATTTCTATCTTTAAGCTATAGATGTTCTTTTATCATAAATTAGTCAAGCAATACTTGGCATCCAGCCTTCAAATTTGAAGAGATTTTTAATCATTACATGAAATTTGACATATTTGAATTATTTAATTTAGAGCTTCCAATAAATTGTCAAACATATCTTTTAAAATGTGTTTACTATTTGCATCCAACTGTAACTTTAACGTTGCCATTCAATTGTGAAGCTCAATTTTAAGCAATGTGTTTACTGCTACCATTGTTGATAGATGGTAATATTTTACAACTTATTACTAATTTCATTACTTATGCCATGTGATTTCTCAAGACAAGGTAGCCTCTATCATGATAGTTTACCATAAGGCATGATTTGCAATCAACCATCCTCTTAAAAGTTATATATTCATTTCTAGTTGATGTAAGTAGTTGTCTATGTTAGAGATCATTGCCTCACATGTGAGCCCACATATGAGGAGGAAAATGGGGTAGGTGATAGATTACATTCAGTCTTCTTACCATAGCTGAATGATGAAGTCATTTTTTGCCTTCTCATCCAAGTTAAAGTACAACGAGGTATTTGGCTTTCTCATCAAAAGTCGAATGATGAAGGCATATTCATCCTTATCAAAGAAGCCAAATTATTTGGATGACAACTAAACTAGATTGGGTTTTAGTAGAGCATGAGTTCTAAGTTGGTGGACGTGGATAAGAGATAACCTTGCTAACATCCTAAAGATGAATAAGGAGTGATTTGAGAATAACGTCCTTACACGTTATCTAGATTGGGTTTTAGCAGAGCATGAGTTCTAAGTTGGTGGACTTGGATAAGAGGTAACCTTGCTAACATCCTAAAGACTAATAAGGAGTGATTTGAGAATGATTATCCAGCTATGGGGAAAACCTTTTGTTGAGCTTTTTTTAAAGGCTCCAAATTTGTGTGAGTTTTTCCAAGCAAACACTATAATGCCAAAAAATTACTTGAGTACTTCTAGGATTTTCTTATTCATCTAGGTTTTGCGTTGAGAAAATCTGGTTGGAGTTGTGGATTACAAACTAACAAAATACTAATCAACAACTTTTAAACCCAAACATATAAATCCAACAAAATTTTGTGAGCTTTTTCAACCATAAGTTAACAACAAACAGATCATATTAAGAAAATTTTGATGCCAAGAAATCTCTCAAGTATTTTCACATTTTTCTAATGACTTCCAAGTTTCTCTAAGAAAATGTGATACGGCTTGATTAAGTATAACAAAATATCAACTAGTCTATTTGGGTGAGCTTTTTCAACCAAAATATATAAAGTTTTACAACTTGTCTTTGATACCCCCATTCTACCACACCGTAAGTTTATTCATAATATATTATACAACTATGATGCCAAGAATTTGGTACTTCCATAGAGCAACTTGTGCACCTCAAAAGTGTTGGTTGGTCTAAGCATATCTTTGAGTCTTATGCAACCCAAAAACACGTAGGAACACATCATACAAATGCTTGCAAGCTCTGTATGGTTTTTTTGTGAGCTATGTATGCTTTTTAGGGTAGCTACACATTGGCTCCATTCTAACGTGCACATCATAGCTACCTCGATACTCATAATTTGAAACACACAATGTTTGTTGCATTGATTATGGGGGTCCAACTCTCGCACCTCCTAGCTACGCAACCTCTAGAGCCTAGCAAAAGATGCCAGGAGCATCTTCACAAGTCTTAATATCCAAGGGCCTCTCAATTACATATTTGTATATGGGACTAACCTTCCATATTTGTATATAGGAGTAAGCCCCCCATAATCCACGTGTCGCAAGCGCACAAGGCGTATTACCCTCCCCCCTCCAAATTTGATTGTCTCACAAAGGTGTTTAGCACATAATCGAACACCCCCCCAATGGGCCAAGCACCAAGTTCATGGTTTGACCACCCACATAGCTGTCACCTACATAAGGCAAAAATTTGACCACCCACATAGGGCTAGATCAGTAAATCAATGGGACCACCCACATAAGGCAAGGTTGCCAAAAAGTAAACGAGACCAGCCACATAGGACAGGTCGCCCAAAAACCAATTCCATCTTTTTTTTGCAACACCTACTCTAAATAGCCACCATGAATCAAAGCAGATGTGGGTCGAGGGCAGGACGCCACATCTTGCATATGCACACAGTCTCTTTCTGTCCACAACAATCATCGCCAATCCACAACAATCTAGTCCATAGGTTGCCAATCTACTCACCTAGAAAGCACTGAGTACGGGGTGTCCCACTCTCCCACCTCCTAGCAACGCAGCCTCCAGAGCCTTCCAAAAGATACTCTGGAGGGTCTTCGCAAATATTAAGTGCCCTTGACTAGTCTAACATAGTTTTCAAATGATCCTTTGTGGGTTTCTTGCCATTAGTTTTCAAATGATCCTTCGAGGATTTCTTGCCACCATTAGTAGAATGTTGTCACTTTACTTTGATTGTGTCTTTCCTTTTTGTTAACATTGATATCTTCTCTTAATTGTATTCTCATGTTAAAGTAGCTATCTTGAAACATATACTTCCTTATAGGTGTCACTGGCTTTTGATGCATGTGTGTTGACATGTCTTCTTTAGTTGTACTCTATAGCACACCTTCGGTTGGTACTGGTGTGGATGTTTTTTGTTATTCCTTGTTCTTTTCTTGCTGAAATTCTCCTTTGGCTCTGCGTAGTGTTTGATTGATGCTAGTACTTGTGCTTTGATTGTTTATTGTCTTTGCCATGTTGACTCTTTGTCTTTGCTACTTGTGAACACCTCTATGCTCTTCTTGTTCATGTTTGATCATGGTTTTGTATTTGGTCAATGCATAGCTTTGCAATTTTAATGTTTGATGTCTTTCTTATTTTTGGATTCTTGCAAGTTGTTGTTGACATTTTTAATGCTTTGTTTGACACTCATGTTATCTGAATTGATGATCTTTGTGCTAACATGTTGATTGTACCAATTATTTATGTCACTTTGCCTTTTTTAATTTATTTGCTTCTGCTTTCACCATTTTGGTTGCTTACATTTGTTTATGTCACTTCGCCATTTAAATTGTTTTGCTTTTACTTTTACCATTTTGCTTGCTTCAATTTATTGATGGCGTAATCATCTGATGCTTACAAGTTGTTGGTTTGATTATTTGAATTTCTTGCTAACATGGTGGATGTCCTTGTGACAATATGCACCTCAAACTTTGTTTTATTGCTTGTTGGAATATGCTTTTGCATTTTTCATTGCATGCTATTGAAGCCAAATTTGTGTTTTGATGATTAGTTAATGGTGTGCCGATTGGAGGTGTATAAGTAGCTAGTCTTCAACTTACTCATTGAGTCCTAAGTTTGATGGTGCAAGGAACAACATTGAGAGGCAATTCTAGTTTTAAAAAATATGGGCATTGGGGCGGTGAAGAAAGCACTTCTACGATCGTAGCCCGGTTGCAGTATCCGATCTGCAGATGATTGTAGTGAGTGATTGCCTAAGTACTCTATATATGGAATTTTAAAGATGGCGATTGCAAGATGTTGACCAATGTGTCATCAAGGACAGATTAGAGTGTGGTGATTGGCTATGTGATACATGGCACAACCGCAATGATGAACTTGATACAGGCTATGGCATGGATGTCATGGCGCGACAATGTGGATGTGTGGCATGCACAAATGTGAGTGCACACAATCTGTGAAGTGTCAATGCATGTTTTCCCAATTCATTCGAGCAAGGCAGTGACATGGAGTACTCTAATTCCCATTACCATTGAAAGTTGAAGGCTGGTGCCCGCCAAAGCCATAAAGTTCCAAATACCAAAACAAGTACTTTCCAATTTTCGAGTTTACAATTACCCTTGGTGAGGAGCCTTATTGGTTATGGGAGTGACTCTTGTTGTTGGTGTCTTGAGTTCAATCCCCAGGATCGACGTATGATAACCCCTTGAGGGCCCTGCGTTCTGGCCTCACATTAAAAGAATTCTTCTTTTTCTTCTTCTTCTTAGGCGCCTTTCATACCCGTCCAGACGAATGTGTCCAACTGGACGTGTGAAATCCATGTCTATAGATAATTCGCTAGAGAGAAACCTTACCTCATCCGGACGATGAATTCTCATCCGGTGGTGATAGCTAATCCATAGCGCAGTCACAAAGAAAATGTTAGCCACTTACCTTGTGTAAAAACGAAAATCAAATCCCCATTGGGACTTGTGTGTAAACTCTCCCAATCAACCGTTCGAACGAGTATGAAACTGGCCTCAAACTGGCAATCTTCATGCCCACCAAGCGTCTTCTTCAGGGCAAGCTGCCACTTGGACAAATATGGACAGGCAAGACCCCCTACCTAAGCATATGGGCAGGCACTTTCTTAACGAACAAAAATTTATCGTTAGTGCAGCTGGTGGGGCTTGAGCTTGACACTTCGTGTGGCAAAAGCCTTATTGTTGGGTGCGTTTGGCATGTATTGACCCAGAGGCCTATCCAGATGGCATAGGGGATGTTTAAGGGGAAATCGCTAGATTGATGGAGGGAGTTATGCTAATTTCAAAAAAATGTTTAGAGAAGAGTTCCTCGAACCCGAGCATGAGTTTGATCTCCTCGCGAAGTTCATACACATGAATATAGGTATAAGGCCATTCAAACACTAATTGCAGTGGTGGGTGGGGATCATTACACACAACCCAAGCCCTTACACAAACTATATGGCAAGGTATTATACATTCAAGCCCCACCAACCTTGATGCAATAAATGCCTTCAACTATGTAAAACCCCCAACCATGCTCTTGGGTAGAGGACCTTGGTTGCCCAACTTTGTCCACCCTCCTTTTTGGCCTACCCTTTGGGTAGCCTTGGCAATTGTTTTCATTTTGTAAAGCAGAAATTCAAAATTTTTAGGATTAATTTGCTTTTGAAATAGGTGTGATGCTTTGATTGGCGTCAAGTGGGAGTTAAGTGCACTAATGGCTTTGAGAGACAAGCTTGGCAGTGAGCATTCGAGACGTAGGGCTCCCTCGTTTTTTAAATCATTCCTAAGCTCTCTCCATTCACTACCTCCTTTGTTTTACATTTTGGGAAGGCCTTATGAATGAAACAAGATGAATGATATGTATCATTCAATAGGCCTGCTCGAGAGGAGGAAGAAAAAGAGAGAAAGGAAGAGAGAGAGAGAGAGAGAGAGAGAGAGAGAGAAAGGGGGGCTGAAAATGTGGAGGATTTCTAGATGAAAAAATAGCAAGTGGATCGTAAAATTAATCTAAATTTTTTGAAAATCGAAAAGGGCCATTTTGTCTTTGTAGCGCCCTCGCCTCCACTAAGGGCCTTAACACATGGATGGGGCTAGCATGGGTTTAGGATGGGAATATTTTTGTCATCATTACTCCCATCCTACACCAAGTGGTCTAGGATGGATTTAGAATGGGAGTAGCCACTTTTTCTCCCAGGATAAGATGGATTTAGAATGGGAGTAGCCACTTTTTCTCCCATCTTGGACCATGGCCTCTAGACCCTAGCAGCCAAAATGGGTTCCCCTTTTCTAAGGATTTAAAAACATGGAAGGATGACATGTGTCCTTGTCCCCACAAGGTCCCCACCTCTTAAACACATGAAATGATGCCATGTGTCCTCTTCCTCCTAAACCCATCCCTAGTTCTTTTTTTGTCAGCACATGGTGGGATGGGAATAGGATAGAAATATGCATGGGACCACTTGGGACCACCTTTTCCCATTCCCATCCTATTTCTTCCCATGTGCTAAGCCCCTGAGGCCTAGTGGGCTGGCCAAAAAGCCATTCATTTATTTCACTTGTTTGGTGGATTCAATAATTTATTTCAATGTGGCACCTGTAACAAAGGCTTGGGGCGGGGGCTGGAGTGTGTAAAGGTCCTCAATCTACGTCTTTCTTGCAGCGTGAATCCAATCAAATGGAAAAGTGGAAAGTACTTGTTTTGGTTGATTGTGTCCTGTTGAACTTGCTGGATTGAATCCAATCGAATGGCATTTCATTCGATCAACGAGTAATTTCATTCGATCAACTTGTGGCCTTGAATCCAATCGAATGGCATTTCATTCATACAACCAGAAATTTCATCACGAAGTCGTATTCGCACCCCAAAAGATTTGGATTGGGACTTGTTCATCTGCTGCTGCTGGCAATCCTACTAAGATAGTCCATGACAGGGGAAAGTTTCAGTCCGCTATCGCTTCTGATTCGAGCCAAATTTATGCTGTAGACAGTGGCATCGATAGAGCTAACACCATTGGCATCTCAAAGTGCAAATTCCATTCCCAGAAACCTCGGGATGCTTGAAGGAGCTCGCCTCTACCAGTATGGCGTCAAACTAGGAATACTCGCAGTAAACTAGGAATGCCATGCTGCTGAGGAGCACATGCCGGGTAAATTCATTCAAACCTGAGCATACAGGCAAGGTGACCGCGTATCTACCTTCGCATTCTTTGTCTTTGGCGGCAATTCCACTGCTAAACGAATGCCAAAAGTGCGAAACGAGGAAGTTACTTGATGGAGGGCCTTGGGAGGAGAAGCAGAAACAAACGCTATTGCACAGGGTGCCACAGAAGAGACCGGCATCTGCTATGGAAGACACATATTCTAAGTATTCACATGAACCTTCCGTCGATTTTGCTTCCCTCTTGCGGCTATACGGGAATACAAATGCTTTGCTGGATGGTCAGCGTCTCCATCAGCATATTATTTACAGAGGACTTGAGCAAGACATATTTATAAGGAGCCTTCTCATTCAGATGTATGGCAGATGTGGACTGTTGGACGATGCGATGGTCTTGTTTAGTAACATGCGTCGGCGGAATGTGTTTACGTGGAATTTCATAATCACGGCATGTGCCCAGCAAGGGCGCGGTGACGAGGCCCTTCAACTCTTGGAACGAATGCAGCACGAGGGGATACTGCCTGATAAGGTCACCTCGGTCATGATTCTCTCTGCATGTGCCAGCCAAAACTCCCTCGTTGAAGGTAAACGGATGCATGCCCGCATTGTGGACAGTGGATTTGAGGTGGATGTCATTGTAGGAACTGCTCTTGTCCACATGTATGGTAAGTGTGGCAGCCTGATAGACGCAGAGAGGGTGTTCTACAAACTGCCGGAGCGAAACGTGGTGTCGTGGACTGCTATGATTGGTTTGTATGCTGAGGATGGTTTGGGCAAGGAAGCTCTACGACTTTTTTATGAAATGCAGCAGGATGGAATAATTCCAGATAAGATAACTTTTGTAAGCACTCTTTCTGCGTTTGCCAGCCAGTCAGCCCTAACTGAAGGCAAGCTTTTGCATAGCAATGTCTGTGACAATGGATTTGAGTGGGACGTTTTTGTGGGCACTGCCCTGGTCAACATGTATGGCAAGTGTGGCAGTGTGGAGGATGCATGGACGATTTTTGACAAAATGCCTGAACGGAATCTTGTCTCATGGAATGCCATGATGGCAGTTTACAGCCAACATGGGTGCAGCAAGCAGGCGTTGGACCTCTTTCAGCGAATGCAGAAGGAAGGAATTGTGCCAGACAAAGTCACCTTTGTCAGCATTCTGGATGCATGTGGCACCATATATGAAGGTGAGAGGATGCATACACGCATTACTGCTAGTGGATTTGAACTAGAAAATGCGGTAATGAATGCACTAGTCAATATGTATGGCAAACAGGGCAGTCTGGTGGATGCACGAAAACTATTCAACAAAATGCCAAAGCGGGATTTGGTAGTATGGACTGCAATGATTGCACTGTTTACACAACATGGACAAGGCAAGGAGGCCCTTGAGCTTTTCAACCAGATGAAGGGAGAAGGAGTGATGCCAGATAAAGTTACACTTGTCAGTGTACTTGCTGCATGTGCCAGTGAGGCTGCAATGTTTGAAGGGATGCAGATACACAGCCATATTGTTGAAAGTGGCATTGAGTCAGAGGTAGTTGTTGGGACTGCTCTTATTAGCATGTATGGGAACTGTGGCAGCTTACAGATTGCTCAGAAGATTTTTGATGACATGCCTGAGAGGGATTCAATTTCATGGAATGCAATGATTGCAATCTTTTCTGAGAATGGTCAGGACAGTGAGGCCTTGCAGCTGTTAAGTCAAATGCAGCATGGAGGCATAATGCCAAATAAGTTCACTTTTGTCAGTGTGCTTGCTGCATATGCCAGCTATGCAGCCCTGGTTGAGGGTAGATGGATGCATGGATTCATCTTGGACCATGGATTTGAGGCCGATGTTGAAGTTGGGAACGCACTTCTCAACATGTATGGCAAGTGTGGCATCCTAATGGATGCATGGCGAACCTTTGAAAAAATGCCTGAGCGGAACCTTTTCTCCTGGAATGCCATGCTTACAGTTTATGCCCAGCATGGGCATGGTAAGAAAGCTCTGCAACTTTTTGATGATATGCTAGGAGGAGGAGTGCTGCCTGACAAGGCCACATTTGTCAGTATTCTTACTGGATGTAGTCATGCTGGTCTGCTTAATGAGGGCGGTCATTATTTTGCTTCTATGAACCTACATTATGGCCTCTCACCATGCGTGGATCATTATGATTGTATGGTTGACCTAATTGGTAGGACAGGGAAGTTGGATATGGCGGAGGAATTGATCAACATCATGCCGTTTCAGCCCACAGTAGTTTCATTCATGGCACTGCTGGGTGGCTGCAAATGTCAGACCGACGTTCTGCGAGGAGAGAGCGCTCTTACGTACATGTTGGAATTGGAGCCGGAGAATCCTGCTCCATATGTTATTCTATCAAGTATTTATGCTGCAGTTGGCAGGGAAGATGCTGCAGCAAAGTTGATGAGTACAGTGATCTAACTCTGCATCATTTGCATTCAAGGGAATCACCTTTACATGCAAGAAATTGCAGACAAAAGACATGGGATGTCCTGTACTCAATGGTAAGTTTGTGAAGAACATACGCTTGCAGATTGTTCTGTAAAAGCAAAGTTTTGGCAATTCTTACTGCATTTAGCCATGCTTGTTTGCTTGACGTGTGGCCGCCGCCGCTATTTTACTCTCATGAATGCAGATCATGGCATCTCCGCAGGATGCAGCAGGATGAGGTGTAATGGATCAGAGCATTCCATCAAGTCGTGTTGGGCCCTCTACTAGACTGATGTTAAATGAGGGAACACATTGCAAAGACCAGGAAATCCTAGGCTGAGTCATGAAGTAAGAGGTCTGTAAAAATTTCAAAGTGGCCACCCATGAGTTGGTGCTTCCAGGTGCGCACACAATGCACCAAAACTGTCATCTCTTTCTCGTGGGTCAGGGTATCGGGTCCCCCAATCCATTAAGGAGCTTCCAGCTGTCATATGCCACTGGATGACCGGACTGCACCAAGACACCGCCAATTGCCACAGTTGGAGCATCTGTATGCACCTGAAGTGACAGTCAAAGTCTCGTAGAGAGGACTGATTCCAACCTAGCTTATTAAAATCCTTGTCACAGGTGTCCATTGCCAGGGCTGTGTGCTGCAGGAAAGGTTCGTGAGTGGGGCTGTTTTTTCTAAGTGCATGTCGATAAAGGTCCTGTGTTGCTCTTCATTTCATGGACTGATCATGGAGTTGGCCAGTCCACTATCACCTTGACCATGCCTCATCCATCCATAACTTCCCCTCACTCACCTTGAACCCAAGAAAATATACCATCCATGTTGTGAAGTTGCACTTTGACTCTTTCAGATATAGCTTATTCTCATGGAATATCTCGAGTACCTTCTAGAGATGCTTCATGTTGTCCTTGAGAGTATTGGAATACACCGATGTGTCATTGAGGTACTTGACATGAAATCATCAAGGAATGCCTGGAATATGTTATTCATGAGATTTGAGAAAGTTGCAAGTGCATTCATGAGTCCAAAGGTCAAAGCCGACCAGTCTAGGACCCATGCCAAGTACTGTACATGGTCGTCTTCTCCACATCCTCATCTGCTATCAAGATCTAATCGTAGACAGAGCAGAGGTTGATGTGAACCGCCTTGCATGCACAAGCTGATAGAACAGACCCCTCATGTTCAGCTAGGGGTACCGATTTTTCACGGTAAACTTATCGAGTGCCTGAGATTGATGCATAGCCTCAGGCTGCCATCTTTTTTCTTCAGAAACAAGACTGGGTCACTGTATGGGGACTTGGAGGGCTGAATAAGCTCTGCATCAAATAAGTCCACAAGTTCCCTTTTCAGCCCTGCATTTTCTTCCCATGTCAGCCTGTAGGGTGCCTTCACCTGTGGGTCCATCCCCAGGTACACCTCAATCAGATGATCAATGCCACATTTTGGAGGCAACTCATGTGGGAATGACTTAAGGCAATGAGGCATCACGTCCGTAAACTCCCTTAGCAAGCTGTCCACCTTGGCTGGCCTTGTGGACTGCCTCTCAGTTCATCATACCTGTCTTGGACCATCACTAGGCACACTCCTTACACCTTGCGGGCTGCTCTCTTGAGCTGTACTATTGACAACAGCTGAGGCATAGAAGTTGTAGGGGGATGCTTGGATGCACTCACCATGTACCATTTCTCCTCATGGCCAAAAAACAGCTGCTCTACCCTACAATGCACCAGTGCGTTATTCGCACATGACCATGTCTGCTCAAGTATTATGCTGAAGTCATTCATGGGGATGACACTGTTTCAGCCAAACACTTGGACTTACCTATGGTGATTACCACACTGCGTGCCACACATGGTAGTGTCACACCTGGAGCATTAACTATCTTCAAATTGCTTCCAGGGCCTGCCTCCACATGTAACTCCAAATCTTTGGCCTTTCCTGGGGTCAAAAAGTCGTGCGTGGCTCTGCATTGCTGGCCTTCGATTGAAAGAGGCAGAAAATACAACAAGCCAGCTGCCTGCTGTGAGTCTGTTACAGCACCTAACAGCTGTAAGGGTGTCATGGTCTGAGCAGGGATCTCCTCCAGTACAGCATTGTTCCCTGTTGTGTGCTGCAAGGACTGTTTCATAGGACAGTTCATGGTATAATTAGAACCCGAACAGATAAAGCAACCGATCTTTGGAACCCCGCTAGGGCTCGCATCCGTTTGGTTGGGTCCACTGCTACTCTTAATGTTCTGGATTACGAATTTCCTTTGCCCTTACCTCCTGTCGGAGGGAGGGGCTGTCCGTGCAGGAGCATTACTAGCTGCATTACTGCAAGGCCTCATCCGCTTGCACTTGCCATAAAAAGGAGGTCATCGCCTCTTTTGTCCATGAGTACGATCACAGGGGCTGCGTACTCAGGCTGCACACTGCTGGATGCTTCTCCCAGAACCTCATTTGCCAATTTCCAGCCAATCAGTCAACTGGTCTGTGGCTTCCAATGCTTGTTAAAGCGTATGCACATTCTGTCTGACTAGCTCATAATAAGCCCAAGGCTTCAGCCTGTTCATGGAGGAGAAGAATCTGTCTTCATCATTTATGTTCTCACCTCAAGCACGAGGGATGTATGTGCCTTTATGTACTCTTGGATGATGCCGGTATGCTTCAAGCAATCCCATGCCTACATGGCCTTCCATTCAGCGCTAAGGGGGAGAAACTGTTGCTGTAAGGGCAATTTTCATCGTTAAAATGTCAATGCCTATCAATGCCTCACCTGTTATCCCCCAAATGAGGAGTGCACTGGATCTTGATATCTGTAGCACCAGGAGTGAGAAAGACCACCATGTGGCCAGCAACAAACCATCCTGCATGGGTTAGGTTTAGGGCAGTCCTGCAAGAGGGGCAGGCCAATAGCAGTATGCCACATGGCAGACTGGGCCAGCAGCAGTAGCAGGCTGCAGTATGAAGTCGAGTACAGCAGGAGCACATCAGGACAAAAGAAAGGGCAGCCTAGGTTGGCAGGAGGCTCGTTCAGTCGACCTATTTAGTTTTGAGTCAGGTAACCTGGTCAGCCAGATCAGAGGGCCTAGTGCCCTACATAAAGGCCCCTATGTTGGCACTCCAATCTGTTATTTCTGCAGGAGCTTTGGACTATGTAGACTCTCTGTCCAAAGATCCCTTCCACCTTGCTGTATGGAAAGCCAGCCTAGGTGGGCTGTCACTCTTGAGCTAAGTCTGCTGCTTATTGTAGGTCGCCTTCACCTTCTGAATGTAGGCCCAAGGATGGCTACCTGTTGCTCCTTTCTGCTTCTTAGAGGGCGGCTCCAATTGATGAGAATGGAGGCCCCTAGGGCATAGTTACCAGGGAACGCTGTTCCCACATCCGGAACGCGTGGAACGCCGTTCCAAAGAAGTGGGGACCTTGGAACCCCCCGGAACCTCTGGAATGTTCCAGACTGGCTGTTACTAGAGAACGATAGCAGCCACTGATTTTGTTGGAGGCACATGGTGTCTAGAAGAGGCCCACAGCAATAGGAACAGCAACCAGTGTCCGAGTTTTATGCCCTACCTCAGTGTATGTTTGCTGAAGGTGATGATACAGATTTGACAAGATATTGTCCTTGGATCTAATACACGATATGAGATTATTTGGCTGTACATCTGTACGTTGTCTTTTATCTGAAGTGCTCTCTTTGTATATAGACATGCACATGGAGTGAGTTGGCAGTTGAGGTTTACATCATGAGATCTTGAGACATTTATTCCGCCGAGTTGGATTTGGCTTCAGCAAGCAACTCCATTTCTCTAACATTTATCTCAGCCCATGAAGAGACGGTGCAGGAGTTCCAGTTATGCATCACATCATCTTTGTAGTGTCTCCACCACGGTTTGGTGTCTTTTGTGAGAAAAGTGGGTAATCTGGTCCTCATCTTTAGTGAGCTTGGCCACTCTGAAGAATTGCTCTACATCATAGCAAAAGTTTTTGAGTGTCTTGGCTGCTCCAGTGAAGCGCTGAGGCTCCCGTGACTTGTCGTAGGAACACCCAAGAGGATCTTGCCAGGGCTTCCTGCAACTTGGCCACCTCAGCTTCAGCCTTGGCACGATAGGAAGGAAGCCTTTGTTCTCAAGGTTCAATATAAGAGCTCTCACTCATCTGAAGATACTGAGTCTCATATTAGGAAGTTCCTTAGAGAGCCTATAGAATGTAGGAGGAGACTACTCACTATTCGATATTTTCCTTTTGGAACATGCGATAAAGATATAGCCATGTCGCCTCTGAAGACATTTGGTATGTCCTAGTGGACCTCAACATGTTCAAGGAAACTAAAAGGATGCCTCACTCCTTGAACTCCCTCATTCAACAATGGTCCCATTGCTCTAGTTGCATCTCTTTTGCACTTTGCCTTCAACAGTCTGTGCTGACCATTATCTTCTTGTCACACTCTTTGCCTGGGCTGAAGAATGGGACGGCAAGTTGAGATGGGAGGGAGGGGGAAATGGGGGCAGAGCAGGCTTACTTAAGAAATGAAGTCCTCGGTCAAGTTTGTTTCATGAAGCTTTCAGAGTACAGTCGAATCTGGAACTGGTGGCTATCAATCAGATATTTGTCTAATGCTTATTGTAGAGGAATTATAGAAGTCTGTTCAGCTACTGAGCTGTGTGCGTGATATCACTTTCTTTCATTAGAGGCACCTCTGTTTTCATTAAACCAAAATAATTACTTTAAATTCCGTCAATTTAGCAGCAAAGTGTATTTGGCATGTTCTGGTTGTCAAATCTCAAGTTTCAACAATTCTGGATTGTCTATGGAAATAAGATATTTGAGGATTTGCCTGAAGATCCAAACTCAGTGTTGCATGAAAATGTAGTGTAGGACAAAGAAGACACTGATTTAAACAGGCTCTAAAAGGAAAATGGATAGGTCAGCAAAAGCTAACAAGACCATGGGAGCAAGAAGAAAAAGCAACTCTACATTACATAACCTTTGTTTACACTCACAACCTGAAATAAACTTGTAAGCTCCGGCCAATGATGCATTAAATACATCGTACTTGTAAATTACAAAAAGTAATATCGTAAACACGTTAAATCCGAAGGGCTTGGAGAAGACTATCACAAGATGTGAGATGCAGAAGTCAGCTTTTCCAAAGGAGGACTCTGCCGAGCGTGATAAATTTGGATTAACCAAGTCACCTTCAAGTATTCTGGACTGAGATTCGATATACTGCACAAGTCATTTTAAACTGTGTCTAACGGTATATTAGTACTTTCTTCTTGATCCTCTTCTGACCCTGAATCGCTGTCAGAGTCAGATAAATAATCAGTCATAAAGTTCGGAAAAGGTGACGGCCGTCCCAAGCTCTTCACTCGTGTGAGAATGCCAAGTTTTCTTGCCTCCAGTATCTGTTATTGTTCTGCTTCAGTAAGGCCCTCATCGTTCATGAGCATATGTAATGATGACCTTGCACTTTCTTTGCATGTGGTTTGGCTTGGTATCTGTGTTTCGATAGCCTCATTCTTGAAAGGGGTGCTGACTTTCCTAAATGTCTCACTCTTGTAAGAATTCCAACTTTTCTCACCTCGGGTGTTCTTGAGCATTCTTCATCAATGAGGTCTTCATCATTCATCAACCTATTGAATGACGACCTTGCACTTTCTTCACATGCATTTTGATTTGATGATTGCTTCTCTACAGTCTGGTTACCTTCTTGATCACCTGATATGGTCAGTCGATGAGTTTTTGAACATTCAATTGATGTTAGCTAGAAACCCGGGTATTCTAATACATTTATGAACTAAAAAGACAAAATAACACTTAGTTTAGCTCATAGTACGCATGCTTCTTTAAAAGAGAAAAACATTTCATCTTTCACTAAAGGACGAAGTAGGATTTCCATTTTTGCACAATGACCATAACCAGACCACAAAATAGTCAATAAAATAAATGAAACAAGACTACCATTTTTCATAATGGCAGAGCCTACATGACTCTGTTTAGAAAATAAAGATGGCGCTTAATGGAAGAGAATTTGGTTTATAAACTTCGCAAAAGACTCTTTTGACTACATGGGAACTTCCAGCAACTTGACTTGCGTCAATCCATCTCAAACTACTCCCTATCTAGTCCGCTTTCAGCTCATGTGAGTCGTCTTAAAAAGGAATCACCGATCTGCACTTAACAGTCACAAAGATCTGTCTGATTGGCAGGCAAATCACCAGATCAATTTGATCAACAATTTCTCAGATATCTGACAAGTTATTAGAACTTGATTGGCAAATAGCGAAAGAAGAAAAGCAGATGCATTGGGAATGCAGAGTTTATCTTAGAGAATAACCAAAATGAGGGGTATATCTGAATACGACCTCTAGGTGCACCTAAGCCCTGCCTATAGTTTAATAATGTCCTTACAAAATCTTTTTGGTGTGGTTGAACATGAACAGCAGAGACTTGCTGAAGAAATCCTTAACTAGAAAAAAGAGACCAATAGTGCCAGTAAGCTGCAATCAATTAAATAGGAGAAAGAAGAAGGAAGTAGGGAACGATAAGGACGCTGAGAAAGAGCAAAGGTTAATTTAACAGGAACGAGGCAGGCTGGAAAGATCAAAACAACACTAAGATAAGGAGGAAAGAATAAAAAGGGACAAAAAGGAAAAGACATATGGAAGTGAAATGCAAAAGTGATAGGTAGAATGTATGTGTGCTCAGATCACATCACTTGTAAGAATTGGCAAACTTAACAAAGCAAAGGCAAGTCAATGCTATGACAAGGGACAACGTAAACATGAAATGAAGAGGGCAGGAGGGGAGAGACTTCACAAGCAGAATGAAAGAGAGGGAAGGGACAAAAAGGAGGAAAAATGAGGAAGCAGAAATTAAGGGAGTTCAAAAGAGAAGCTTGGACAAAAAGGGCACAAAGGACTAGGTAAAATAGACATAGGAAGCCTATGTCAAAGCCTTGGCCAGCCATCCAAGGGGTGCAAAGGACTAAGGAAGAAAGATATAGGAAAGCCTATGTCAAAGCCTTGGCCAGCCATCCAAGGTGAGCAACAGATTCGCCCAGAACTGCGAGAAGCTTACCCTAGTACGCATCATAAGACACACTAGACTAAAACACACATAAATCTCACTCAACTTGACTCCATTTCCTAACATCCCCCGATGGAGGAAAGATGAGGGATGACTGGAATGGAAACAATAAATAATCTACTAATTTGTGCACCCATGTAACTCAGACGCTAAAGAATAAGCATGTTCAGAGGTTGATCCAAGCACTCTCATGGCTTGAGATTCAACATGACTCAAGGGCTCATGTCTTAGCATGGTTACATGACCATCTCATAGGTCTAGGGACTACACCAACATACTAGAACTCGGCCAGGCATGATAAAGAGACCCATCAAAGACCAATACAAAGAGGCTCCCACAATACATCCCCCTCTTGGCTCCAAAACAGGGACTAATTAGTGACATGGAGCCACACATAACAAAGAGAAAAGCAATACATCATTTTAGGAGGACTAACCAAGGCTGAGAACCTTTATTGACTCAAGAACACAATACTAAGACTCATGATATTATTACGATCATTTTTCGGGGACTACCCAAGGTAGACTACCCAAATGTTGATTCAAAGACTCATGGACATATTTTAGAAAACATACTCATCATCCTCATCTACCTCTTGACGAAGAGAGAGATGTCGGATTTTAGTAGTGAGGGCATGAGTTGGTATCGAGGTGTCTTCTTCTTCTTCTTCACTAGCAGCAGTCACAACCAAGTTAGCATGGTCCTTAGATTGTTGCTTGCCAAGCTTCCGAAGACAACAATCCTTTGTATGGCCAAGCTTCTTACAATACGGAACTTTAAGAGGTTTGAATTTGTTTTTACCCTTAGAACATAATGCTTGCTCCTCATGGACATCCGTATGTCTTCGGTGATGATCAATGAGCATTGCAACGTCATCAAATGTCATGTCCCGTGCCACACGAAGCGCTGGTATAATGTCACGATATTTAGGAATGTCCTCAATGGAGGACATCAACCTGATCATCTTTCCCAACAGAGTCTTCGTGCTTCATCTGGAGCTCAAAGAGTTCATGTCTAAGAAATACTTTGAAGTTGATAATTTTGTTACCAAACAAGTGTTCTAGCTTGTCCCACAATTCTTGTGCAGTGTGATCAAAATCTCAGCGATGAATAACTTGATCAACCAAACCCAAACCAATAAGAGTGAGCTTTGTCATTGAGATTTTCCCATTGTAGAATTTTCTTTTCATCTAATAAAGGCTTTTTTTCTTTTCCACTAACAACATTCCACACACCTTCTCTCATAAGAAGAAGCCTCAGCTTGGTTTGCCATGTGGGAAAGTTCTTGCCATAAAATTTCTCAATAATAATAGCGGACTTAGAAGACTCCATTTCAGCAAAGATGAAGTAGGAAAGAAGCCAAGATCACCACGAACAGGCTGGAAACAGCCCCCACATGATGCTCTGACAGCTCCACTAACTTAGCCAAGTCTCCACAGTAAGAAACAGCAGCAACCACGAGCATCCTCAAGTCTAGAATTCCCACGAATCTGCTCCAAAGCAGCTTCTCCACACAGACGACCCCAGAAACCATCAAAGCGAAGCTCATATCCATGTGAAGGGAAGGCGAATCATGGCTGAAACGAAGGAGGAGGCTCGTGCAGCCAAGAGAGGAGCATCCATGAGGGGAAGAGGGAGGCAAGGTCATGGTGAAGGAGGAGGGAGAGAAACATAATAGTGGCCAAGTAGCATGACGAGGAGGACAAGGGCAAAAGCTTGATGGCTGGAGAAAGGAATATCATCGTGAAGAGGCTAAGGTAGGCTCTCCAAGAGGAAAGAGGGAGAGTAGCTTCCTTTGTCCCCCCTCAACCTCATTCCCTTGAAGAAGCAAGGAGGAATGAAGAGAGGAGAGCTGGCTCTGATACCAAATGTTGGAGCATAGAGGAGGAGGGAGAGGAGGTAGGGTAGGAATGTTAGGAAATGGAGTCAATTTGAGTGACTTTTAGTGTGTTTCTATTGAGTTCTAGAGTAGTACTGTACTACTTTATATCCTAGAGTGCCACGTGTCACTATGGGACTTATCCCATATACATTTGACACTTAGAGTGTGTGTGCCTATCCTATAAAGGCATTGTACTTTCTCATGTCAAATCGCTCAAACCTCAAGCCTTTCTTGGTGATGTAAGTACTTTACTTCAGTTGTACATTTCTTTATTTCTTTCATTTCCATTATGGTTGTTTAGTCTTGCTTTCATTTCCATTCCATTCCATGTCTTGCTTCTTCATATGGTATTAAAGCTACGCTATCTTCCAAGAGGTTGAGGTAAGAGATTGAGGACATTGAAGCTTCTCTCCCTCATTCCCCTTGTAGGAATGCCTTCTCCAATTCCATTGAGCTCAACCTTTTTCTTCCACCTTGAGCCTCACCATTGGAGAGCTTCATCGACAAAGAGATCGTGGTTGCCCACTTTCCATTCTGTTTCAGCTCCCATAGCTTGCATTCGACCCCGGCAGCCCACATTTTTCTCCAGTTCAGTCCGGTGCCTCGTTTCATTGCCAGAAACAGTCCAATGGCTGTTTTTTGACTTTTTGAGGTCCGATTCAACGTTTTTTGAAATTTCGGAGCTGCCCTCAAACAAACCTGTCCCGACTGCTCCTTCCCGCCATGGATCCCACCCTTCTAGGTTATAGGCTAGGTGCTCGTCGCTTTACCTGGAGACCTCGGAGGGCACCTCGCATATGTTCGTCTGCTTGGTCGAGGTTTGCAAGAATTTAGTGTCTCAGTGAAGACCGATCACTCTGCTAGGTACTTTGTACAAAATCTTAGCAAAAGCAATCAGCCTACGTTTGCAGCCCTTTCTTCCAGATCTTATACCATGTACGCAGACGGGCTTTGTGCATGGCAGGAGCATCTTTGATAACATCTTCTCATTTTGGGAGGCTTCCGACTGGGCAATACATAATGGCCATGGGCTAGCCATTCTACTCCTGGACTTTGAGAAAGCTTATGACAGAGTAGACTGGGGCTTTCTAGAGGGTACCCTCGTTCACTTTGGATTCACAGATGCATGGATCAGAGGGGTGTCAGCTCTCTGCAGATCAGTAGCCAGGTTCTTATTAGTGGAGTCACGGGAGACAGGTTTCAGATTACCAAATCAATCTGTCGGGGATGCCCTTTAGCCCCCTTTCTCTTTTTATTTGTGGCCGAACCTATGAACTATTACCTTAGAGCTCAAGCTAATATTATAGGGTTGAGGCTTCTGTCGAGGCAGGAGGATGAGCTCTTGGATAGTGTGTTAGCAGATGATATAGCTGTTTTTTTGGATGCCACAACACAAACACTCACCTCGTTCAGGACAGCCTTGGATTTTTTTCGCACTGCAGCAGGGGCTCATACTAATTGGAACAAATCCAATGGCTTTTGGGTAATTTTAGCTGGAAAAGTTTTCGAGACCAGAGGCTAGAGGCTAAGTATGGCGACGCTCGAAGGCCATAGAGAAAAGGAGATCATGAGGGCGAAGGGATGTCATAGGGGTGAAAAAGGAATTAGAAGTGGAGGGAAGGAAAAGGGAGACTATGACATAAGGAGAAAAGGAGAGGGGGAAGAGAAGCATGTACATAATAGGAGGAGGAATGTTGAGATGTAGACATCAAGGGAAGAGAACCATACTTTATTTGAAAGAAGGGATGAGAGGGAAATATCAAAATACTAGCTAGGTGGCTTTACAAGAATGAGCGTGTCTCATCAAGGAATAGCCCCTTCCTTTTATAGCCAAAAGAGGGGGTCTCTCCACATTAATGTATCCTCCCACATGCATGGTGTGTGTGGAAAAGTCTCCCATGTAGGCTAGGTGGTTACGCACTCTCAATTGTGTGCGACAACCCTTTGCCTCAATTTTCCACATAAATCAAGCCCCATATCTCAAGTCTATGATACTCCCTTGGTCTCTTTCCAATTTTATAATATGTTCAAACCTCTAGGAGGACAAGTGGAGGGTTGGCACAAGGAATCTTGCCACCTCATCCTACTTTCCCCATTATTTAACTAGCTCTCTTGGTCCTTCTATACCTCCCTCACATGGGCCTATCCCATATGGAGGGAATAACTCAATATAATATCTATCTCCACCTATTTTATATTGCTTCTCCCATGGACTTTGAGCCATATCTCACTAAATGCAGCCTAGGTGGGGGGTGGCACATGGAGGAGCCATGCTACCTTGCATTTTATAATATTACTATCATGGATTATGTACAACACACCTTATGGGTCCTCTTACATGGAAGGGTGGCACATGGTCATGCCCTGCCACCTCAACCTTGGGCCCTATGCACACCATATTTTATTATACTATTGTCACATATACAAACACACATATATATTAATGCCTTTTTCCTTAGACAATTTTATCCATAACAGTTCCCCCCCCCAGGCAGGGAATGCACAGCATTTCCATGCCTGGGACCATCACGCACAAAGAAAGGCTTGAGGTAACGCTTGTTGATCACCTTCTTGCCGTATGGTTCATGCAGCTCCTGAACTTGTACAGACCCATTGCTACGTTCTTTGATGACTTTGTATGGACCAGCCCATA
This sequence comes from Dipteris shenzhenensis, assembly GCF_047967505.1. Taxonomy (NCBI): domain Eukaryota; kingdom Viridiplantae; phylum Streptophyta; class Polypodiopsida; order Gleicheniales; family Dipteridaceae; genus Dipteris; species Dipteris shenzhenensis. The sequence continues at coordinate 34,040,759 of NC_141609.1, read as the reverse complement.
GTGGCAGAAACTTCTTATCCATTTGGTGGTCCAATCTTTTATCAAAGCATAGCACAACATCCCCCTCAGCAAAGTGTCTTTCCCATCCCTTGCGAATCTTAGCATCCAATCGGGCCTTTTGACGATTCTTTTGGATCTCTGTTTGGTGTAGTGCAAGGCGTCGGGTCTCATCTAACTTCTCAAGTTGTACCAATCTGGCCTCTACATGTTCATCTTCTGTCATCCTCTGTTCCTGTGCCAATCTCAAGACCGAAATCTCTATCTCTAGTGGTAAAACTGCCTCAGTACCATACACCAACTCAAAAGGAGTGTGACCTGTAGATGTTTTATGAGTGATGTTGTAAGGCCACACTGCTTCAGTGACTTTCTGATCCCATTGGCTCATTTTTTCTGCGGCCATCTTTCCCATGGTTTTACAAAGGAGGCCATTGGTCCGCTCTGTTTGACCCATGGATGCTGGATAATAGATGCTAGAAGTGTGATGATCAATACCCATGCGATCCATGAGTAACTCCACTGCTTCATTTAAGAATGGACTCCCATGGTCAGAGACTATCTCCATGGGTGTCCCAAACCTTGTGCAGATACGTTCAAATATGAAATTTGAAATTGCCTTGCCATTTGCAGCAGAGAGGGCGATAGCTTCAGCCCACTTAGTGACATACTGAGTGGCTACCAAAAGATACTTCTTTTTGCGGGCAGTCATGGGCAAGGGCCCGACAAAATCTATTCCCCACTTCTGAAACGGATGGATGGACATCACTGGGTGATGTTGCCCGGGACGCAAATCCTTCCTACCGAAGAATTGACATGGTTCACAGGTTTTGCAATACAAAGTGACATCCTTGAACAAGGTCGGCCAATAGTACCCAGCATGTAAAATCTTCTTAGCTGTATAGTCACTGGCATAGTGGCCTCCACAAAATCCATCATGATAATGCTTCAATACCTTAGGCACTTCATCTGCATCAATGGCCCGTCTGAGTACCCCATCCATGCCTTGACGATACAACACCCCATCAAGGAGGGTGTAGGGCCTACTATCTCTGCGGATCTTCTTTCTCTCATAGCTAGTACTTTCTGAAGGAAAGGAGAAAGCAGTCAAAAACTTGTAGATACCACCATACCAAGGATCCCCAACTTCTATGGCTGCTACAAGGGTTACATCAAGGCACTCCTCTAAATCAATCAAAGCATTCTTCAAGTTGGAACAACCCCCTTTTACAATTTTGAAAGAAAAATCATATTCTTGTAAAACTACCAACCATTTGGTCAACCGGCCCATGGGATTTGGTGATTGAAGAACCTGCTTTGCAAGACCAGTGCTAGTGAGTATAAAGAAGGACTTTCCAGCCACATAATGCTTAAATTTCTCAATGCAAAACACCAAAGACAATGCATGCTTGTCAGCCTCTGAATAGCGTCGCTCAGTGTCGAGCAATTGTCGAGAAGCAAATCGAACATGATACATGAACCGATCCTCCCCTTGCTGGAGAAGAATACCTGCCAGAGTGTGCTCACCAAACCCAGGATTGATATAGAAGGTCTTTGACCAGTCTGGATTGCGCAGAATGGGTTCTGAAGCCAGAGCATTCTTGATTTGTGCAAATCCATGATCACAATCCTTATCCCAAGAGAAATCAACCCCATCTTTTAATAGCATAGTCATGGGCCGTGTCAAAGCAGCATATTGATCAATGAAGCGGCGATAGTGTCCTGCTAGATTGACAAATGAGCGTACATGACGTTTGGTTGTAGGCGGGGAGAGCTTGAGGATGGCTTCTACCTTCTCGGGGTCAGGCTTGATGCCCTCCGATGAGACAACATGTCCCAATAACCTCCCTTGAGTGGCTCCAATGGTGCATTTCTCAGGGTTGAGACTGCCATTTGCATCATTGATCCTTTGGAAGGCCAATCTAACCTTCATGATGTGCTCCTTACGTGACGAGAATATACAGAAATCATCTAAAAACACCTCCAAGAAATCCCCCAAATAAGGAGTAAACACCATCTGCATAAATCTTTGAAAGGTAGCAGGAGCATTGGTGAGGCCAAATGGCATTACTTTGAATGCAAATGTCCCCCAGGGCGTGGCAAATGTGGTTTTAAGCACATCTTCCTCGGCAATTCTGATTTGATAAAACCCAGAGTAACCATCACAGAAAGTATACATCTCATGACCACTTACCTTCTCAAGAATGAGGTCTTGAAAGGGCAGAGGATGATGATCCCTCTTGGTGGCAGCATTGAGCTTCTTATAGTCGATGCAGACCCACCACTTGTTGTTTTTCTTTGGGATGACTACCACTGGTGAAACCCATTCAGTATTGTGAACCGGAACAATAAACCCAGCCTCTACAAGCTTCTGCAACTCTGAGCGCAAAGCATCGGTCTGCAGGGGCCCTAATCTCCGATACTTCTAAGCCACAGGCTTCGCATCAGGCTTCAGCTCTATCTTGTGCTCTATGGCAGTCACATGGCGAAGGTGGTGGTAGCTAGTTGCAAAGAGGTCAGGGAAATCTTTGAACATTTCGAGAAACTCATCTTTCTCCCTTGGAGTGAGATCTGGAGAAAGCATTGATTCGAGCTGTTGAGGACTAGCTGTTATCTTTTCTGCAGGTGGCAGGGTCGGAGACACCCCCATCATGTAAACTTCCTCCTCTTCTGAGAATTCCTCCCCCCCGTCTGATTCTTCCCTGGACTCAGACACTGAGGATGAGAGAGTATCACTGTCATGCTCCTCTTCTTCTTCCGGTTCCATGGCACTAGGTTGCACCGGGATCTTCTCCTTAGAAGCACCAAAAGACATGTGTCCTGTCTTCCAATAGCTGACTGCATCACTTTTTCTCAACCATGGTCTCCCGAGTATGGCTGGGTAACTTCTGCCTGTATCTTCAATGTCCACTACATAGAAATTGACAGTGGTGGTCAACCCATTGACAGTGATGGGCAAATCCTCAATGACTCCCATGGTGGCGAGTCGTCGACCATCTGCTACCTTGATTCGAGTGGAGGAACGCCTTGTACATTTCAAATTCAATTTCTTCATGATTCGAGGCACCATGATATTACATGCAGCTCCCCCATCAACACACACATTTTTGACACGGTAATTATCTATGATGACATCTACTGTATGCGGGTGTCGATCAATTTCTTCAGAGATAGAAGATACCTCTCGTACCTTTCCCTTTTTCTTGCTCTTCCTTGTTGAGAGACCTTGCTGCAGCTCACGTCTCACCTTAGGGCTTAATGCTATTAGTTGAGGGAGTGTGATGCTCAAAGACCGATGAGCAAGGTCCTGGACGACCGAATAGTCCTCTTGCCCTGAGCCGATGGGAAAATCCGAGGGTGACCACTTACTCCTGCGAGATCTTTTAGTCTTCTCGGTTGGTGGGTCTGCCATCTCAGCATCTGAGGGCTCTGAGAAGGACACCTTCTTCCTGGGGCGGCCCGGTCCATGGTTTGAAGAGGGGTCTGAGGTGACACGACTTCTTTTCCCGAGATCAAGGATCTCTACATCAGAATCCTCAGTGCCCGACTCACTTAGAAGATTCACCCTTGGAATATTGGGGCATTCTATGCGATAATAACCCTTCTGGTGGCACTCGTAGCATACAACATTAGCACGGTCTCTTGGAGGGCGGTTGGCTTGATTTCTGATGCCCACCATCTCAAGCCGAAGATCATTCAGGGCTTTGGCCAGGTCATTGACTCCAGGTTCTGTTGTAGGGGGGGGCTCTTTAGTTGGAGGGGCCATGGGAGTAGAGAGGAGGGGGGCTCGTGGGCGAGGCTGGGAAAATCTTCGAGGCGGAGGGTGAGGATATCCACCTTGCTGAGGGTAAGCATCTAAGGGAGGACCATACATTTGAGGTGGAGGCGGTGGATACATCCCTGATGAGGGGTGGGGGTATGCCCTTGAGTTAGACTCCCCAGGTTGTTGTTGCAGGAATTGAGGGGGTTGCGGAGGGACAATCATCTTCTTTGAAGCGGGGTCAGACTGAACTTTATCAAACTTTTGAGCAATCTCATGTGCTAGCACCATAGTTTCTGGATTCTCCCATTTAAGGTTGAGGCGGAATTCATCACTCGCTCTTGCTACAAGGTAGCCCAGCACATGCTGAGTCATTCCAGCTCGAAACCCGGCATTGTCCTCTTGTGTGGCAATCAAACAGTCCAGGAGCACGGCCGCTCGATCCACATATCGACGTGCTGTCTCACCTTCAGACTGCTTCAAGTTTGCCACCTGCAGGTACACATTCTCTGGCTCCTCTTCTTTGCCGAAATACTCAATCATTGCTGCTGTCAACCTTGGCCAGCTTTGGCGAACGTCTTCGGTTTGCTTCTCATACCACACTTAAGCCAAACCCTCTAGAAATGTGGGAAGAACCAATAGCCATCTGTCTTCAGTAAGAAAGTTGAGAGAAACACAACGGCGCTTGAAGGCCACAAGATACTCATTTGGTACAAATGGATTCCTTGGTCGAAACATTACCAACCATAGCCGAGGCCTAGAAACCTTTGTAATGAGATTGTGAATAAACCATTCAGGACGAGCTTTTCCACAGGAATCAACAAGCAAATGCGCCAAATCTCCCCCCAAGCTTGGGGAGCATCCCACCCTTCGATGAAGGACACCGTTTTAATTACCTCTAAAGCAACAAGCAGTTCGATCACCGCACAATGAGTAGAAAATCCTCCCAGCGTATCAGTAGTTCTTCACCATGAATCATCCACGGTGTATCATTCCACCCGTCATCTCCTTCAATAATGCACTGGACAATCAGCCGTTGAAGGTCGACATGAAGATCAAGGAAGACATCTCGTGCATTGGTAGCCGTAAGGTGCGGAGGAACAGGCACCAACTCCTTAAACGCATCGAGAAGTGACATAAATGTCCATCCTTCTCGTGTGGCGTGCGTCCGTGAAGTGAGCTTGGAGAAGTTCTGAATCGGCGATCTAGCAAGAGATGTGGATAGAGTACATAAAATGAAGTATTTTTGCTTTTTACAGCAAGAGCAAACTCCTTACGGTTAGGGAGTTACAGTTCCCGCGATTTCAATATATGAACAAAAATCATTACATTTTTACCACTTCCAACTTGTTGGCCCAATGATAAGACTTTCTTTTGTGAAGGGGGAGGTCTTGGGTTCCAATCCTACTCTTTAATAAAAAGAGAGGAGAGGAGAGGAGAAGGAGAAGAGAAAGAGAAAGGGAAAGGAGAAGAAGAAGAAGAGAAGAGAGAGAGGGGGCGCGGGATCTGCTGTTACAGTTTTGCAAGGCCTCAGAAAACTGTCCGCAACCAGAAGACGCAGCAGTCCAGAGAACTGTCACGCGGGTGAACGCAGAAAACTGTCCGCGACCAAAAGTCGCAGCAGTCCAGAGAACTGTCGCGCGGGCGAACGCAGAAAACTGTCCGCAACCAGAAGTCGCAGCAGTCCAGAGAACTGTCGTGCAGGTGAACACAGAAAACTGTCCGCAACCAGAAGTCGCAGAAAACTGTCGCACAGGAGACGCACGAATCGAATGCACGCACAGTCGCCTAGAAAGAGCACAGATGGTATAGTTTTGTAGATGTAACCCGTACGAGTAGAAGATTCGCCACTAGCCGTGGAGATTCGTATCCCAACAGCCACACCAAAACTTTTAGCTGGAAAAGTTTTCGAGACCAGAGGCTAGAGGCTAAGTATGGCGACGCTCGAAGGCCATAGAGAAAAGGAGATCATGAGGGCGAAGGGATGTCATAGGGGTGAAAAAGGAATTAGAAGTGGAGGGAAGGAAAAGGGAGACTATGACACAAGGAGAAAAGGAGAGGGGGAAGAGAAGCATGTACATAATAGGAGGAGGAATGTTGAGATGTAGACATCAATGGAAGAGAACCATACTTTATTTGAAAGAAGGGATGAGAGGGAAATATCAAAATACTAGCTAGGTGGCTTTACAAGAATGAGCGTGTCTCATCAAGGAATAGCCCCTTCCTTTTATAGCCAAAAGAGGGGGTCTCTCCACATTAATGTATCCTCCCACATGCATGGTGTGTGTGGAAAAGTCTCCCATGTGGGCTAGGTGGTTACGCACTCTCAATTGTGTGCGACAACCCTTTGCCTCAATTTTCCACATAAATCAAGCCCCATATCTCAAGTCTATGATACTCCCTTGGTCTCTTTCCAATTTTATAATATGTTCAAACCTCTAGGAGGACAAGTGGAGGGTTGGCACAAGGAATCTTGCCACCTCATCCTACTTTCCCCATTATTTAACTAGCTCTGTTGGTCCTTCTATACCTCCCCCACATGGGCCTATCCCATATGGAGGGAATAACTCAATATAATATCTATCTCCACCTATTTTATATTGCTTCTCCCATGGACTTTGAGCCATATCTCACTAAATGCAGCCTAGGTGGAGGGGTGGCACATGGAGGAGCCATGCTACCTTGCATTTTATAATATTACTATCATGGATTATGTACAACACACCTTATGGGTCCTCTTACATGGAAGGGTGGCACATGGTCATGCCCTGCCACCTCAACCTTGGGCCCTATGCACACCATATTTTATTATACTATTGTCACATATACAAACACACATACATATTAATGCCTTTTTCCTTAGACAATTTTATCCATAACAGTAAGTGATGAGGACACTCTAGACTGGGGGAATGACATAGGACTCACTTGGATTCAGAGGGGTGTTTCCCTCAGGTACCTAGGATGCTAGGTTGGGGTGGGCATATCTCCAGCACAGCAGTTTGCTCCCGTGTTGGAGAGCAGCAGTTTGCTCTCGTGTTGGAGAGCATCAGGAGGAAAGTCATTTTTTGGAGTTCTGCCAAACTTGACCTTGCATCCAGAGTAGTGATTGTGAACCAGGTATTGTTGGCTACTTCCTGGTGGTGCAGGTCTAGAGGTTATATTTCTCAGCTCATAAGACCTATCAGGAACTTCCTTTGGAGCGGGTTAGATGGCACCTCAGATGTTGTAGCCAGGGTGGCTTGGGAGACCCTCATTCTCCCCATAGGGGAAGGAGGTCTCAATATTATTGATCCAAACTTGCAGTGTATAGCCTTGCTCTTTAAATTTGTAATGAGAGGATTAATGCCTGGAGAGGAGCCTTGGAAAGATTTTTTCTTACACAGTGTATGGCCTTGCTCTGTAAATTTGTAATGAGAGGATTGATGCCTACAGTAGCCTTGGAAAGATTTTTTCTTACACAGCATTCAGTCTTGTACACCATCTCATGGGGGAGATTGGATGGATAGCTTGAGATGGATCTTTACTTCAGTCCATCTTAGATTTCCCTCTTTTCTCTCATGGCTGCCATTCTGAAAGCTTGGGGCAGCTTCAGAGGCACTCTTCAGAGAGTTCCACCCTCCTCTCGAGAAGAAATAGACAAGCAGCCAGTCATGTGGAATGACTCTATATTGGATGAGCATGGCAGATCGCTAGGAGTGTCACATTACATGCAGTGGTCTAGACGGGAGAGGGGACCTGCTTCCACAGTAGGTGCTTGGAAGGCTTTTAGGAAGCTTCCAGAGGATCAGAAACTCTTGTCAATTGGCCACCTCAGAGGGAGTGCAGCCAGGATGCAACAGATAGAAGTAGCCATACCAGCAAAGTGGATAGATACAGATGGCATGCTGATCACAGAGTCCACTTGGTTGGGAGCTTTCACGGGGATAGGTATTCCATTACAGGTTATTGCTTTGCGGGATGCACTTGAGGAGACCCTTGTCTTTGATGTTCAGTCGTGAGACAGACTTCTTAGATCTTCAGATGATATTCTTTTGGAGGTTTCCTTCTAGTCTGTTAGGATTACAGGTTACATGGAGTGGGACAAGGACTCACAGTGGTATCTGATCCTGACCCTGCTCTCTTGGCACTTGGGTCTTGGAGACTTTGGTTATATGGTGGTTCCCCCATTAGGTTCTTGTAGTGGGACCCAGGAGAGTGGGAATGGATTGATGAAGGGAACCAAGAGAAGGGCATCCCCTTCTTTCATTACACAGTCAGAAATGCAAGGAGATTTCAGATTAGCAATAGGATTGGAGGCCCTCCAGAGCTCCTCATTCGGACAGTAATCAGATTTCTGCAGAGATGCAGGAAAACTTTTGGAGGAGGCTCTAGAAATCCCTCACAGGAATAGAAAGATCACTCTCTTATTTTGGCTTTCTATGCACGGAGGGATTGCAGTGAACTTGTGGAGATCTAGGTTCGGGGCTGACCCTACTTGTCCTCGATGCCACACAGCTGTTGAGTCAGTTCAACATTGCCTTTGGAGTGCAGACAGGCGAGGATGTGATTTGGAAGGGTGTTGCTAGGATATTTTGCATATTTCGTAGAGCACCCTTCTTCATGACTTGGGGATCAGTGGCATGGTTATCTCTTACTGGCCCTCACGTGTTTTTTGAGGGACATGACTCAGACTCATCCTTCATTATATACGACGACACTCTATGGAGTCTTGTTCTCTCTAGGATGTTTCCTTCACTCCTTTTAGAGTTGCTCATGCCTCGGTGGACACATCGTGAGAGATTCTGGCTAGCATTACAGCTTGGCCTATTTGGAGGGCCACATGTACGGAGGCAATGGAGGGTTCCCAGGTTCACCCTTCCCAATCTATGGCCAGTATATGGATTGATACCATACACACATTGGTGGCCATCTGGGCGAGCATGCAGGGATCCTCCAGAGCAGCTAAAGCCAGGAGAGATACTTTTTCCAGAGTTTGGAGAGGATCTCCTTTCTTCTGTGAGTCTCCTTCAGGGTTGAGGTGGCATTTTCAGCCTCCACCTTGGATTTTTGTTAGCTCTTTTTTAGCTGGTTTTTTTTTTCATGCATGGCATGATGTACTCCCGCATTAGAGCTTGCTCTTGCGGTTTTCATTCATACTTAATGAAGTAATCTTTTTGCAAATATTAAAAAAAATGAACCTTTCCCGCACCATTTCGGACGGGAATTTTTTTTTGCAAAATTTTGTCTGTACGGATAGCTGCGTGACAGTGCCAAGAGTCCGTACAACTTGTCAGAAGGCGATTCCAAGCATTTTTTGGCTGTTTTTGCTCAGATCTGGACTCTTTTCAGTTCTAGGACAGTTTCGAGAACTTCTCTTGCCCATATTGCAAGTGCATTGCAAGGTACATTGTTCATTTGCAGTGTTACACAACTTCAGGCTGTTTTGGGCACTTGTTTTTTAGTGGGTAAAGCTTCTACAAGTTGTTTGCAGCTCTTTCAAACTTGCATTTGGATTCCCATTGTGTTGGGTGTAAGATTTGTGGCTGGAACAAGCCTTTTTGGTGCCTACTCAGCTTGCATTTATGAGTCTTGAGACTCATTAACAGCTACTTGCAGTTGGGATTGCATTCTAGCACGTGAAGTGCTTCAGAATACTGGAATTTGAGCCAGTGCTTAGCTGATTTTTGGGGCAAAAGTACTTTGCATGTTGGCCATTGTTTGGCATTGCATTGAACCATTGTCTGGTTGCAATTTAGCATATTTTTTTGGGGCAGAAGTAAGTGCTTGTATCCCGGAGGGGGATTGTGATTGAGCAGATTTTTTGGGGCGGATTTTCGCAACTATTATCCCAGCAGGGATTGGGCTTAGTGCAAGCAATTTTTGGGACATATTTACTACTATTTCAAAGCAGCCACTATCAGTACATGCCACTGAAGTAATTGCATAGCAGTCAGTTATATTTCAGGTGCCCATTTGTTGCCTTTCTTTGCAGATTTATTTGTAGGTATTCTTGAGCCAGCATCATGTCTCTTTCAAAGAATTTTGGGACCATGTCTGAGGCCAACAAGTTGGATGGCCCCAACTATGCTTTGTGGTCATTTACACTCAAGAATATCTTGGTTGGAAAGGGCTTATGGGACATTGTTAATGGTGATGAGGCTAGACCTCCTGGATCTAGCACGAGTGCATCTTCCACTTCTGGCACTACCACTCAGTCTTCTACAACCACTCCCACGTTGGATTAAAAGAGGTTTGGTCGCAAGGATGCCCATGCTGAAAGATCATAGTGGTAGGAAGAGAAGCAAGCTAACACTAGGAATGGAAAGGAAAGATAACAAGCATAATGGAAATGAAATTGAAAGAAAATGAAAGCAATGGACAAGCACTCACATGATACCAAAAGAGTTTGATGTTGACTGATATGACAAGACTAGAAAGTACAATGCCTTTATAGAATAGGCACACACACTCTAGGTTCACATGTATATGGGATAAGTCCCATAGTGACATGTGGTACTCTGGGATATAAAGTAGTCTAGTACTACTTCTAGGACTCAATAAAACACACTAGAACACTCACTTTGGCTTCATGTTCTAACACCCCCCCATGAAGGCAAGGTGAGAGAATAGAGGAGAAAATCTACACCCATGATAGCATCCAACTATTAGCCTATGCAATCTCAGAGGCAAGTGTGCATGGCTCAGAGGCTAGTGAGCATAGTACAACAGACTCAGAGGCTCATCTAGCATGGCTCAGAGGCCCAACAAGCATAAATGCAAAAGACTAAGAGCATGTCTAGAGGCTAGAGAGCATGGCACAACAGGCTCAGAGGCTCTACCAAGCATGGCTCAGAGGCTCAACAATGGAGTACCCATAAATGGAAGGACTCCTTCCAAACATCCCCCCATGGCTTCATAACATGAAGTGGTAGGAAGCCAAACACAAATAAAATCAATACATCAATTTAGGAGGATAATCCAAGGTTGAGGACCTTATTGACACACTGACTCTTTATGATAATCATTATAGGGGGACTACCCAGGGAAGAGTACCCAATTACATCAAGATGATTTCAGATTTCAGAAAGCATAGTCACGATCATTAGGCTCATAAACCTCCTGATGAATAGAGAATTCTTCCACTTGAGCTGTGAGAGCATGAATTGGATTATCATCTAGTTCCTCTGCATCATTGTCTCCTTCTGCAACCAGGTGGACATGGTCCTTGTGTTGTTGCTGGGCAATCTTCTTGTAGCACCGGTCTTCGGTGTGTCAAAGTCTCCCGCAGTATGTGCACTCTGAAGGAGTGAACTTCTCTTTACCTTTGGAAAATGGAGCATGTGAGGCAGGACTACCTTTACCCTTGGAGAAGAGGACATTGGAGTCAGGAGTGTCGATATTCCTCCTATCATGATCCAGTAGCATGGCGACCATAGCGTGAAAAGTCATGCCCTGTGCGACACGAAGTGTTGGAATAATCTCACGGTACTTGGGCATTTCTTCGATGCTGGAGAGAAGTACTGCTACCTGATCATCTTCCCAACGGGGGCCTTGAGGGCTGCGAGCTGGGTGACGAGAGACTTCATGTGATTCAAATGTGCCATGAGCGACACATCGTGCTCCATTTGGAGTTTAAAGAACTCCTGCCTGAGAAAGACTTTGGAATTGACTATCTTGTTGCCAAATAAATGCTCGAGCTTGTCCCAGAGTTCAGGTGCCGTGAGGTCAAAATCAAAGTGATGAATCACTTCATCACCAAGACCTAATCCAATGAGGGAAAGAGCTTTGTGTTGAGGGTCTCCCACTGTTGGATCTTGGTATCATCGAAGAGTGGCTCCTTGAGTTTTCCATTGACCACAGACCATGCTCCCTCTCTCATAAGAGCAAATCTCAGCTTGGTTTGCCAAATAGGAAAATTCCTACCATTGAGCTTCTCGATGTTGTACTTGGAGAAATCCATGGCAGCAAACTGACTTTGGGTAGCTTCAGCACACAAACAATTGAAGCGCGGGAAAGAGCTTGAAGTTGAAGCTGAATGAATATGTTGAAGGCGCAATGATTGGAGCAGAGGTTAACGATGAAGAGGATGGAGAGCTCCACGTTGAGCTGGCTGCATCATGCTTGGGCTGTCAAATCATTGAGCTCTAAAACAAAATTCGCGCGCAGAAACAATTTTCGTCACTTCTTGCAAGGGCTGTAATTTTTCACATAAAACTCGGATTGCAATGATGTAAAGATGAAATTTGTAGTACTCAATGTCCTCTACAACTTTGCTGAACAAAGCCGTGATTCTGCTTCTAGATCCGGATAGAAGCAGAAAATCGCCCGCAGGTCACAGAAAGATGTAGCTGAAGGAAGGAGAAGTGAGGTGGCAGATCATGGCGTGGAGAAGAGAGCTCAAGGAAGAGAGAAGAGGGCAGCTTTCCAAGGAGGAGGAGGTAGAGTAGCTTCATTTGCCTCCCTCACCTCAACCTCTTAGAAGGGAAAGGGAAAGAGAGAGCAGGGCTAGGAACATGGCTATGATACCACATGAAAGATCATAGTGGTAGGAAGAGAAGGAAGCAAACAGTAGGAATGGAAAGGAAAGATAACAAGCATAATGGAAATGAAATTGAAAGAAAATGAAAGCAATGGACAAGTACTCACATGATACCAAAAGAGTTTGATGTTGACTGATATGACAAGACTAGAAAGTACAATGCCTTTATAGAATAGGGACACACACTCTAGGTTCACATGTATATGGGATAAGTCCCATAGTGACATGTGGCACTCTAGGATATAAAGTAGTCTAGTACTACTTCTAGGACTCAATAAAACACACTAGAACACTCACTTTGGCTTCATGTTCTAACACATGCGTTGTCTGTAAAGACACACATTAAGTCCACTATCAAGTATTGCAAGACCTTCAAAGGCAGCTTGGGATAGAGTGAAAAGTATGCGGAATGTGAAGAATGAAGCAAGAAGCATTGCTTTGAATAATAAGGTCAACAACTTGTCCATGCAGGAAGGTCAAACTATTTCAGTTCATATTGCAAAGATTACTGACATTCAGGATGAGCTCGCAGCTATTGATGAGGATATAGAAGACAAGAAATTGGTCTCTATCACCCTCAATAGTCTGGCACCCTCATATGATACGTTTGTTACCTCCTTGACTATTATGCTCAAGGCTGCTCCACTCAATTTTGAGAAGTTACTTGGCATGCTCTTATAGGAAGAAATGCGGACTTCCAATTCAGCCCGTTCGAGTGAGCAAGCACTTGCCACTTATGGAAAGTGTAAATTTCAGAAAAAGACCAACCATGCTTATCAGCCTAGGAAGGAGGTGAATGCAAACACAAATGCAGGGAATGCAGATAAAGGTGCAAAGGTGAAGAAAGGCAAATGCAATTATTGCAAGAAGGTTGTTACATTGCAGAGTGCCAAAAAAGGATTGCCAATGAGAAAAAGAGTCAAGGCACAAGTAGTAATTATGTGGCACCAGCTGAAAATGCCAATGCTTCACCATCTCATGCAAACTTTGCACAAGAGGGAAAGGATTATGTGTTAACTGCATTTCAGGACAGCTTTCATGCCAAGGGGGATTTAGTTGCACATGATGCTTCTCTTGCTTCATCTGAGGATTCTTCATTTTTTGCCATAGATACTTGATATCTATATAGTGGTGCATCGGAGCACATGACTCACAGGAAAGAGTGGTTTTAAGAAACTAAACCTGTTCATGGCAGATAGGTTACTTATGTCAATGATGCCACTCAGGACATCACAGGAGTGGGAGATGTTTCCATTCTTCTAGACTTATGAAAGAAAAAGTATATCCATGATTTCTGGTATGTTATACTGAACTTGGACCATCCTTTTGGAACGGTAGGCGATGCAACTTTCCAAGAGCACAAGCTTCACACACCTCTTGAGCGGGCTGCTGTAATTTTGGCAATCTTCAACCATATTATGATTATGTAAATATGCCAAAGCTCTGTGATGTGCATGACCAAACCTGGTATGCCATAAATCACCTGGAGTAGAAGAAGAGATGGCCATAGCATGTTGATTACAGGGCTGAGCATCAAGCTTGTAAAGACCCATGCTGGCCTCATAAGAACCTGTAGCCACAATCTCATACCCTTTCTTTGAATTCTTGATCGTGCATTGATCATCCTGGAATTCCACAAGCATGTGTTGATCATGAGCCATGGATGGAACTGAAACAAGATTTTTTCTCAAGTCATCATAAGCAGGGATGTTTTGTTTGCAGAGCATGATAGCATGCAACCCATCTGTGAGGAGTTACCTCCATATGATGATACACCTTTGGACATCATTCATTTTGAGGATGATGCTGATTTGGGTTCTCCAATTGATGTTCCCTCTACCTCTCAGACTCTAGCAAGGTTGCCACATGTTGAGCGTTCTTTTCCCTAAAATGTTTCAGATTTGCAGGCAGCTCATGGGGAGGGATGACCCAATATTTGGAAGCGTTATCAACGCCGTGCAAAGGATGTTACTCCAGATGCACTTTAAGATGCTATTCCCAACGGGACGCTGAGGATTCAGTTCCTAGATGGGCTAGGTTGACACTTGCAGATACTAAACATCAGCCTATATAGGGGAGAACCAGGGCCAGCACTTAGAATGCTAAGAAGCAGGTGAATTTTGATCTCATGACCCAAGTGATGAAAGCTAAAACTGAGCCTCAGCACTGTGTGGAGGCTCAGGGCCATCCAGCATGGCAGAGAGCCATGGAAGCTGAGATTAGATCCATTCAAAAGAATGCTACATGGGACTTGGTTGATACGCCCATTGGCAAGAATGTGATTGGCACCAAATGGATCTACAAAATAAAGTATCATGCAGATGGTACAGCTGAGAAGTATAAAGCCCATTTGGTTGCCAAGGGATATGCACAAGAAAAGGAGATAGATTATGAGGAGACTTTTGCTCCGGTGGCCAAGATGACTACCATTTGATCTGTCATCGCTCTTGCTGAGTTCTATGGTTGGTCTGTGTACCAGATGGATGTCAAGACCACCTTCCTCAATGGGGATCTCATGGAGGAGGTCTATGCGCATCAGCCCCAGGGTTTTGTTATTCAGGGACAAGAGCACAAGGAATGCAAGCTTAGGAAATCCTTGTATGGGCTGAAGCAAGTGCCTTGTGCATGGTATCATAAGATGCATCAACTCTTTCTGTCCCATGGCTTTGTCAACACTCATACAGAGCCAAATTTATAAGTTCTGCAACAAAAATCAGATTTGGTCATACTTGTGCTTTATATCGATGACATCATACTCACCGGCAGTAATTTGCAGCAAATTGCAGCATGCGGTCCGTCTTGTGTCAGACCTTTGACATGATAGATTTGGGCCTCTTACACTTTTGACTTGGCATTGAATTTTGACAAACCCGAGGGGGATTTCTATGTCACAGACAAAATATTCGAAGGGGTTGTTGCAAAGATTTAAGATGGAGAGCTGTAAGCCTGTGGCCACTCCATTGGAAAAGGGAATCAAGCTAAGTAAGCACGATACAGCTGAAAAGTTTGATGGCACATTGTACAGGTAGTTGGTGGGCACTTTTATCTACTTATGCTCCACAAGGCCAGACATTGCCTATGCCACATGGCTTCTTAGCTAGTTCATGCATTGCCCCATAGTCATGCATTGGAATGCAGCGAAGAGGGTTCTCAGATATGTACAAGGTACACTTTCCTATGGGCTGCATTATGCTCCAGATGGTGACATTTTTTTGAGTGGCTTTACAGATTCAGATTGGTGAGGGGACATAGATGATTGCACATCCATTTTCGGCTATTGCTTCTGATTGGGCTCAGCATGTATCTCATCGCTCAATAAGAAGCAAGACCGAGTGTCTCTCTCTAGCAGTGAAGGAGAGTACAAAGCTGTGAATTCAACCACTATGGAATGTATGTGGTTGAGGAGGCTTCTGCATGACTTGCATCATGCTCAGGATGGTGACGCAACTTATGTGACAGCTAGAGTTGCATTGCTATTAGAAACAATCGTGTATTTCATGCTCGCATGAAACACATTGAGAATCACTATCATTATGTGCGGGATTGTATTACAGATGGCTTCATCGACCTCACATATTGTTCCACTGAGGACAATGTGGCGGATATCTTCACTAAAAGCCTGTCAACATCTCTTTTCACACGACATCGACCTCGCTTGGGTATACAAGACATACAAACAATGTCAAGGGGGGTTGTAAAATGACATTGTTTTCTTTTGTACTCCCATAGGTCGCTATATCCACATGTGGATGAATTTGTGCAACCATGGTACTACTATGACTAGACTCTAGACTACTTTAGCCATATCATTGAGGGGGGATTTGTAGAGATATCTACAATGATATGGTGTTGTAGGCCATAAGTCTACTATATGGTTGACCAGTACTTAGGTACTATATATACCAAGTACTTATATTGTTTGTTTTTGAACATTTCACTTGTGTTCACTTCTTGTTCTCTTGTGTTCACAACTATTCTCCATTCTTGTTCCTACAAGGGGTTCATCCCAACCTAGTCTGAATCGGCTTATAGCTAAAGCTTGGACCTGGATCTTGCAGATTGAGGCAACCCTTCCAGTGGATTGGGTAGACACAGATAATATGCCTCTCACTTGCTCCACTTGGGCAGGTGCTTTTACGAGAGGGGGTATTCCTCTTCAGGTTTTGGCCTTTCGAGATGTACATGGAGATGCCTTAGTTTTTTATGTGCATGATGGTGGCAAATTCAAAGTGGTTTCTTGACCCAGACCCTCGGCTTCTCTCCACTGGATCTTGGAGGCTTTGGCTCTACGGGGGAGTTCCCATTAGGTATTTGCAGTGGGACCCTGGAGAGTGGGAGTGGATTGACACAGGGCATCGAGAGAAAAGCATCCCCTTCTTTCGCTACACGGTCAGTAATGCGAGGAGATTCCAACTTAGTAGTAGAGGTTGGAGACCTTCTAGAGTTCCTCATTGGGAGGCATTTGATCACTACGGATTTGCAAAGGTGCTTCTGGAGGAGACTCTGGAAATCCCACAGGAATAGAAAGATCACTCTTTTCTTTTGGCTTTCTATCCATGGTGGGATTGCAGTGAACCTTTGGAGATCCAAACTCGGAGCCGACCCTACTTGCCCTCGTTGCCTCTCTACTTTGGAGACTATTCAGCATTGCTTATGGAATTACAGATAGACCAGGATGATTTGGATGGGGGTAGCCAGGATTTTCAGTCACTTTGTGCACTCCCTGTTCTTTATGACATGGAGCTCAGTGGCTTGGCTTTCTCTTACTGGGCCTCAGGTCTTTTATGAGAGGCATGACTCTTCTTGGGCCATTTCGATTTGACGTCATGTTGAGTCATGTTCTTTGGATGTGGTACCACACCTTCCTTTTGCAGCAGTACATGCCTCTGTGGATACCTCTTGGGAGATACTGGCGAGCATAGCAGCCTGGCATATCTGGAGAGCCGGATGCACAGATGCATTGGAGGGAACTCAGGTTCATCCCTCGCACACATTGGCTAGTATCTGGACAGACACCATACATACTTTGATGGCCATATGGACGAGCATGTAGGGAGACTCACGTGCAGCCTCAGCTAGGAGGGCTTCTTTTTTCAGGGAATGGAAGGATTCTCCTTTCTTCTCTGAGACTCTTACAGGGTTGAGGTGGCATTTTCAGCCTCAGCCTTGGTTGTTTCCACCTCATTTTGAGGGGTTTATTTATCCTCATGGTTACATGATGTATTCCGCTTTGAGCTTGCTCTCGTGGATTTTTTCTCTTACTTAATAGAAGTCTCTTTCTTGGAAAAAAAAAAAAAAAACTTGGACCTGACTGTACGGATGAAAGACGCTGATGAAGTACAGTGACTTGGTAGTACGACTGAACGATGGCTGCTTGTACGGCCTGAGTATACGGAGGTGCGGGCTATGTACGATGCTGCTGTTGTACGATGACCTAGTTGTACGGCTGTACGATGACTTGGTAGTGACCATACTCTCCACATCTGTAGCACATGATGGGTCTTCAAAGGTTTGTCCCTTTAAGTATCCCTCCCCGATCTCCTCGGAAACCACCCCATCAACCGTGTTGGTAGTATGGTACATTTTCACCTCCTGGAGTAGGTGGTTTGGTAAGGTGCATAGTAGGGTTGGGGAAAACAATATGGTGCCCCAAGAGGAGTGGGTGTAGGAACTTGAAGTAAAGGAGGGTTAGGAAGTAATGGAGGTGGCATAGTCGAAGGAAGAAGTGGCTCAGATGCCTTCATAGAAGGAGGAGGTGGACTAGAAGTGGTTGATGCAGCTCTGTTGACTACAACCAACAACTAGAGATCCCCAGTAGAGCTTCCTTAACCCTTTCAGAAACCTGCATTATGAAGCATCATGCCCATGAATTTCGTAAAATGTACAAAAGGAAGTGGAAGTCGGTACCTTACGCTTAGATGGGCATTACCAGTGACCACCATGCCCAGCCCCTTTGCATTCAATTCACTAGAGACTGCTTCTCATCTAGGTTTCAAAGGATGACGGTCCATCCACCCTTGTTCTATCTTTATGTGCCTCTTTGATTTCTTCCAATTCCTTCTTAAGATGAGCCCTCCTCTCTTGAGCGGTTGGTAGTTGAAAGTTGTGTTGGTGCAAAACTCAATTGGGACCGTTCCATCTTCACGGCCTTCCTCGGGAACATTTGCAGGGAGGCATGTTGGTAAAGAGAGGGACGGAGTCGAAGCCATGTTTGATGGATAGGCAATAGGGAAGGAGAGAGATAGTGGAAAGACTGCATAAAAGTACATGAGAGAGGAGGTAGAACGTTCACAGAAGGTAAGGACATGACCGGGGCAAGATGAGTAACCACAGGTGGGATGGATGTAGAAGCACAACTTGACACTAACCCTGATTTATGTGAAGCAGATGAGATAGCAGCTTGACCAACTTGACTAATGGATGTCGAGTTCGATGCAGGAGGAGTCACCACATTTGCAGAAGTGGTTGTTGATGAAGATATCATTGCAAGACGAGAAGGGGGATCTCTTGACCTTGATGAGCTCCTAATGAGCTTTCATCCTTTGTATCTTCCTCTTCCACCCGCTCTCTTTTTCTCCGGAGCGCCAATCTTACCACCAGGGATCCCACCTGTCCAAGTCAATGAGAGCTTCAATGAAGTTACTTGCTCTAGCTACTGCTTCAATGGGTTCAATCTGTGCTCTCGCTCTGAGGACTTCCGTTGCATGTAATGCTTCTTGTATTGAGTTTGATCAGCCGAAGGTCTTCTCTCCACTCTCCTTTAGTACCTCCAAGTTGTCTCACTAGCTCCTTCAAGGATATCAGAACTACTCGGCATAAGACCTCTCTCCTGTAGGACCCTAGAACACCACTTCACTCTTGCTACTCAACACTAGTAGTGTCCCACCGTGATCGCCATAAATTGTCTAAGGGGGGATCTGAAAGATCATAGTGGTAGGGAGAGAAGCAAGCTAACACTAGGAATGGAAAGGAATGATAACAAGCATAATGGAAATGAAATGGAAAGAAAATGAAAGCAATAGACAAGTACTCACATGATACAAAAGAGCTTGATGTTGACTGATGTGATAGACAATAGACAAGTACAACACTATATAGTGTGACACTAGACTCTAGAAAGCCATAGTGTATATGGGATAACTCCCAATATGACATGTGGCATGTCTAGGACTCATAGACTATAAAACACCCCCCCATGAAGGCAAGGTGAGAGACTACTAGAATGGAACCAACAATAGAACATGACAATGACAGCCATCAAACTGTGCACCCTATGTAACTCAGAGGCTAAAGTCTGAGCGTGTTCAGAGGTTGATCCAAGCACTCTCATGGCTTGAGACTCAACATGCTCAGAGGCTCACGTTATAGCATGGCTACATGACCAGCTCATAGGTCTAGAAATACACCACCATCTTGGAACTTGGCCAGGCCTGATAACGAGACCTATCAAAGCCAATACATATGGCTCCCACAGTACATCCCCCCTTGGCTTCATAACAGGACATGTTAGGAAGCCACACACCAAAATAGGAAAACCAATACATCTTTTTAGGAGGACTATCCAAGGCAGAGGACCTTTAGACTCAATGAAAACCAAACACTCAATACATATCATTTTAAGGAAACTACCCAGGGTAGAGGACCCCAAAATACATCAAGCTATAGGAATAATAGATCAGAAACAAAAGTCTCGATTATCAGGTACATAGACCTTTGAATAGAGAGAGAGATCTCTGATGTCGGTAGTAAGAGCATGAGTCAGTGTCGAAGCATCATCTTCTTCTTCGTCTTCACTTGTTGCAGCCCCAACCAAGGTGACATGATCCTTGTGGTGTTGCTTGGCAAGCTTCTGGAAGCAACGTCCTCGGTGTGACCAAGCTTCCCACAGTGATTGCATTTGAAAGGCTTTAATTTGCCTAAGGCTTTGCCCTTGGAGTACAGTACAGTGGAGTCCGGAGTGTCTGCATACTGTCTATCATGATCAATAAGCATAGCAACCATATCATGATAACCCATTTGTGTCACACGCAATGCTGGTATGATCTCCCGGTACTTAGAATTTTCCTCAATGCTCAAGAGGATCACAACAACTTGATCATCTTCCCCTACAGGGGCCGCCAGACTAGCAAGCTGAGTGACAAGGGATTCCATATGATTCAAGTGAGCAAGAAGAGAGTCTTCATGCTTCATTTGCAACTTGAAGAATTCATGTCTGAGGAATACCTTTGATTTGATGATTTTGTTGCCGAACAATTCTTCAAACTTATCCCATAAGTTGAGCAGTGGAATCAAAATCAAAATGATGAATAACGTCATCACCCAACCCCAAACCAATGAGAGAAAGAGCTTTGTCATTCAGATTCTCCCAGTGTGCAATTTTCTTTTCATTTGATTGGGACTTTTTCTCCTTGCCACGCACAATATTCCACACTCCATCTTTCATAAGTACAAGACGCATCTTGGTTTGCCATGTAGGGAAATTCTTACCATTAAACTTCTCGAACGCAATGGTAGTTGATTTGGAAGACTCCATGGTTGTGGGCAGCAGCTCCAAGAGAATGTCGAGCAGAACGAGCAAATTTGGCACTGCAATCGAGGTTGGAGCAGCTACTGTTGGTGGCAGTTCCAAGGCAATATGGCGAGGGCAGAGACGACTGCTAGTGGTGCTTCAATCGACGGCAAGAGCAATTGGAGTTGGCACACATTTCGAGGCTGTACGGGCAGGCTGGTACGGCACATAGTGCACGAAAACAGTCCGTACGGCCTGTATGGCCTGCTTACAACAGGCTGTACGGCCTGTTTGCAGCGGGCTGTAGTAGCTGAAGAGGGGGTAGTTGATGGCGAGGAAAGAGCATGGTGAGGCTTGGGTAGAAGGAGTGCTCATAGAAGGAGAGGGGGTAGTTGATGGCAAAGAAAGAACATGGTCAAGCTTGGGTAGAAGAGGGAGTGCTCAAGGAAGGAGAGGAGAGGGCAGCCTTCTAAGGAGAATGAGGTAGAGTAGCTTCATTGACCTCCCTCACCTCAACCTCTTGGAAGGGAAAGGGAAAGAGAAAGAGAGAGCAAGGCTAGGAACATGGCTCTGATACCACATGAAGATCATAGTGGTAGGGAGAGAAGCAAGCTAACACTAGAAATGGAAAGGAATGATAACAAGCATAATGAAAATGAAATGGAAAGAAAATGAAAGAAATAGAAAAGTACTCACATGATACCAAAGAGCTTAATGTTGACTGATGTGATAGACAATAGACAAGTACAACACTATATAGTGTGACACTAGACTCTAGAAAGCCATAGTGTATATGGGATATTTCCCAATATGACACGTGGCATGTCTAGGACCTCACTAGACTATAAAACACACCTAGACCACCTAGAACACTCATTTTAGACTCACTTTGGCTTCATATTCCAATAGGATCCTACTACTTTCGGAAGTGTTATCAGAAGCTTAAGCCCACTGGTGCGAGTAGCAAGTAGGATGTGTCAATGAAAGCATGGAATGAGCAGGGTGCGATGGTGTCATTGATGGTGTGAGTGTTGGACGATAATGTCAACGATGGAATGAGTAGGGGATGATGGGACGAATGCGATACGAGGGCAAGAGTGATGTCAATGAGCAAGATGCTAAAGCGGAGCACAATCACAAGAGCCAACCTTCGGCATGAATGAGCAAGATGCTAAAGCAGAGCGCAATCACAAGAGCCAACCTTCAACATGAATGAAACAAAACTCAAGCCACATGACACAAGGTCCATTGTAGCAAGTGAAGGAGGATGAAGAGAGAGACATGAAATGAAGAGGACTTGCAATTGCGACCAGAGATGGAAGGAAGCATAGTGTATAAGAGCTGAACAAAGAAAAATACACCAACAGGGCACCACCATGATAAACCATGCGAGCTCGTGACTCAAGCCTTCCTCCCACTCTCCCCTCCCCATCCAACAACCATCCCCCTTCTTCCCCTCCCCTTCATCCACTCTGCTTCCTCTGGAGGGTCCCTTATCCTTGCTGAGAATCTTCTTCCGTTCTCCCAATTGGTGGTGTCTCTGTCTCCTTGCTGAGAATCTTCTTCCGTTCTCCCAATCGGTGGTGTCGTCTCCCTTAGCCGTTCCAATGCTCCGAATCTTGATGGCTTCACCCACTTCTGACTCGCCATCCTCCTCCGAGTTGGTAACATAATTACCCTATATGCACCTCCCAGTTGGTTGGAATGAAAGGGGGGGATGGGACTAGCAGGGAGGAGATGGAGCAAGCAACAATGATGACACATTGAAGCTAATCTAACTTTTAGAACGCATCCCCTCCAAGATCCACCTCAGCTAGATTGCCTCATTGTAAAGGTTTGCTCTTTTCAACTTATACCAGTGTACATTTAGTCAATTATCTGTGCACTCCTAGCTATGCCCTCAATCCTGCAACCCTACTCTCTCTACTCCTCCCAAGTGTACAATTACTCACTTGTGTGTGTGCCCCTAGTTGTTCCCTTTCTCCACCTCTTCTCTTTCTCTCCTCTCCCCCCTCCTACTTTGTCATGATATCAAGCTTAGGTTGCCTTCCACAAAGGCTTCATCTTGTCTAGTGTTATAGGTCCTCTCTCCATGTTGTAGAGCTTGTTGCCCCTTCATTCTGGTAAAAAAGCTCCTGAAACAGAGCTATGGTGAGGGGAATTGCTCTTTTGAATCTTAGCCTCCATCTATGAAGTTTATGCCTTTCTTTGAGAGAGGGATCCTATGATCACTTTCACTAAGTAAGAGAATGCCTGAGAGCTTTTGAGAGAGAGAAAAATAGGGTCATAAGTCATCTGTCATCTTTATGCCCTCCTTGTGCCCCATTGCAAGCTTTCAAAGCTCCGTTAATAGGTATTGTACATTTCCTAGTGCTTGGGGAAGCGACTCGAATCCCGCTATGTGGTCCCCAAGCAAGTTTAGCTTTAAGAAACTTGGGAGGCTGCCCATGAGGCCCCTCTGCAAAGTCCAATCCATCGCCAATGTGTCCGTGCCATGACCCTATAAACCTATCATGACAAGAGAAATGACTATTTTGTAATTAAAAGACATTATAATATTATTACATTATGCACTGATTTGATGGTGTGACATGTGTTGTGTATTTATGATGGACACCAATCGATATTATTATGGCATTGGATCATCTAAGTAGATAGGTCCCGTGGAGCTTGAGCCACTACTTCAGACGGCACCAAATTTGGACATGTGACACTTATTTTATTAATAAAGATGTGCACCCATGTGTCTAGGTCCTAGGGATAATAGGAAAGGGAAGGGTGCATTAGAGCACTAAATGGTAGGTTCATGGGTCATAGGCTAAGGGTAGATCTAAATGGGAAGATCAACCTAAAAAGATCTCAAGGGACATTAATGAATGTTATATATGTTTGTGGAAGAGGCTATGAGTCTCTTCCTTAGATCTCAAGTGGACATCCTTGCCTTGAGACTCCCTTCAGGTTGGATGAGGAGCTTCTAGATGATGAGCCTGTAGATGACACAACAGCTTACTTGGATGCCTCTTTTGTTTGCACACATTTGTGCCGCTTTAGGGACAGCATTTCATAGATTAAGAGCCCTATCAGGACTTTCTTTGTAAACTTGATGGGTCCTTGGATATAAGAGATGGAGTAGCTTGGGAGACCTTGATTCTTCTGACCTAAGAGGGAGGGATAAACATTTTTAATGCTATTTTCACAAGCTTGTGCTCAGGGGACTTATGGTGGGTCAGGTGCCTTTCTTCGATTCATTGGGTCTTGCACTCCCTCTTCAACAGTGATTGGATGGGCAGCATCGGAGGAGAGGCCCTTTCTATTTTTTTAAAATTTCACAAAAGTAGAGCCCACCGATGCTCTTTAATTATGGTTTTCCTATTGTTTGTAGTGTTTTCATGTCTTCGATTTTAGGGTTTGGATCTAGTTTTCGTAACATAATAGCATAAAGGAACAAAAAGTGTCTTAAGTGATACAATGATTGAAGAAAGAAGTGGATGAGTATGAACAATGATAGGAACCGATAGACGTACAGCTCAAATCGGATGTTACATTAAAATTCAATTGTATAAAATAATATTTTGTAGAAATTGAGTTCCATGCATTAGAGTCTTGTGAAAGACAGGATTCATGTTCTTACATAGGATTTAGTGTTAGAGATGAATAAATCCATGACTTGATCATCGATAGATACATTGACTCGTGTTGATCTCACCACAAGGGAAACTGTGAAAGTTACTGCACAAGTACTGTCATCCCCATTGCAAACATTGCACTCATCCAAAACTCCAGTTTTGCAGCAAATTCCTTTCTCATCTCATATACTTTCACAACATTCATTATGAGAATCGATTGCAGTGTTATTCCAAGGAGGCACATATCATCGATTTAAAGTTCATTGTGCATTTATTTATTACTTATCAAAATCCAAATATAAGTAAGCAGAATTTCAAAACACAAACATCTGGTCCTTTGGTTACTGATTCTCACTATGCATCATCCCATTTGGAAACCTTCTTCTATTTTCTTCTCAGCATTTTCTTCCCCATAACTCGCAGATGTTGATGGGCTGTTTTTGTGCGGCCAATGTCTTTTTGTAAAGGATGAAACTTGTCCATTCAACACAAGGTCCAAGGTTCCATTCGAAGTTCCTATGGCATCCAATCAGATCATTTGGCAGCAAGTTCTCTTCTAGGGAGTTCTCATACGAGTCCGTGATTGTCATATTTTTCAGTGATTATTGTTTTCCTCGGTGGTTGTATAGTTCTTGGTTCATGGTGTTCACGGTTGTGGTTGTTCAAATTGTTGTCGGGGTGTTGCTCGTTTTTTTCCTGAGCTTGTATGAACGTGACATGAACCAGTGGCTATAAAAGGCATTTGTGTGTTTGCTCTACGAACTCATCAACGTCGCACATTTACAGTACTGTTTTGCAGTTCTCACCATCCTCTACCTATGTAAAGAAGATTCTGCTGCTCCACTCACCCTCACCATCACCCACTGAGCTCCTTCTTCCTGGACTCCCCTCCCACTTGTTGTTGCTTGGCTTGCAGCCTCCCTCCTGTTCCTCCCCGCTCTTTAGCAACCCGGTTGCTGTCTCTTACACATGCTCTGCACACTACTCACCTACTGCTGTGAGTTCATTATAGATACTACAAGCACAACTTATAGCTCTTTGAAGTCAGCTACTACTCCGTGTATGCCCCCTCCCCCCCGCCCTCTTTGTTCCGCAGGTAACTATGTGCAAAACTGATCTGCCTTGCTGGTGACAAGACACTCGTAGCCTATGAACTGAACATCACTCATAAACCCCCTCTGTCCACATGTCTGCAGTCATCTTGGGCTGCTAGCTCCCTGTCTAGAAATCGTGAATTGTACTGCACCTATGAGAAAACAATCATCAAAATCCTCTCTAAAAGATGTCTCTGTATTTGAGTTACCTATAGAAGCTTGTGGCTAGCCACAACTGAAAGTTGGCATTCATTAGCTCTAGCAAAAGCCTCCGGGACACACATTCGATTGGAAAGGTTTGCGACAGTTGGAAGCTCTTCAGATGGCCTAACAAACAAAGCTTTGAGATACTTCAGATGAAAAGAGCCTTGATACAGGAGGAGGGGACAGGCGAGGGGAAGTGGGGGTGCATGTTGGCCCTCAATGTTTTAGCCAAGTGTCCAGTTTAATGTAAAATGTAGTTTCAACCACACTTCATTCCTTTTTGAATGCTTTCTGAATTTTAAGCTTTACACAAGCTTCCAGGAAGACACTAATGGGTGCACATATACAGGTAGGTTCCCTTGATCTTAGCTCCCTCCCTCTCCTAGCGCAAACTCCCCCCCCTCCCATTACTGCTCACGCCCTCCCGTTGCTCTCGATCTCGTCATCTCATCCTGCTCACCTTTTGCATCTTTTTTCTGCAGCTCTCCTCCTTGTGATGACACTTATCTGCTTCCTCGCCTTCTCAATACCTCAGGCTGCCTCCTCACCCTACCGCAGGCTGCCCCTCCCCGGTCTACCTCCACCAACGTTGGGATGCACTTCGCCCCTAGCTCCCCTGCCTCTCTTTTGCCTAGCGTTGATAGATTCTGCCCTCTCCTTGACGCTCATTTCTGCCCTGCCCTTTCTCAGGCTTCTCTTGCCTCCCTTTGAGCTGTGCTCTCCATCCCCACCCTATCTCTCCACACAAAACCTTGCTGCTATTTCTTGCTTCTCCCCTCCCTTTGTCTCTCCAGGCTACCAGCATCCCCTTTCACAAGCTTTCTTCCTTTGCTCCTCAGCCCTTTCTCTCTTCCCATGGTCCTCCCACTGCCATTTCTATGCCCACTCCCCTCATGTCGCGGAATACATCATGAAATCATGAGGATAAATAAAACCCCCTCAAAGTGAGGTGGAAAACAACCAAGGCTGAGGCTGAAAGTGCCACTTCAACCTTGTAGGAGTCTCAGAGAAGAAAGGAGAATCCTTCCATTCCCTGAAGAAAGAAGCCCTCCCAGCTGAGGCTTCACAGGAGTCTCCCTGCATACTCATCCATACGGCCATCAAAGTATGTACGGTGTCTGTCCAGATACTAGCCAAAGTGTGCGAGGGATGAACTTGAGTACCCTCCATAGCCTCTGTGCATCTGGCTCTCCAGATATGCCAAGATGCTATGCTTGCTAAAATCTCCCAAGAAGTATCCATAGAGGCATGTACATATGTAAAAGGAAGGTGTGGTACCACATCCAACGAACAGGACTCAATCTGATGACGTCGAACCAAAATGGCCCGAGAGGAGTCAAGTCTCTCATAGAATACATGAGGCCCTGTAAGAGACAGCCAAGCCACTGAACCCCATGTCATAAAGAATGGGGAGTGGGCAAAGTGATTGAAAATCCTTGCTACCCCCATCCAAATCATCCTCGCCTGTCTGCAATCCCATAAACAATGCTGAATAGTCTCCGAAGCAGAGAGGCAACGAGGGCAAGTAGGGTCGGCTCCGAACCTAGATCTCCAAAGGTTCACTGCAATCCCACCATGGATAGAGAGCCAAAAGAAGAGAGTGATCTTTCTATTCCTGTGGGATTTTCAAAAGTCTCCTCCAGAAGCACCTTTGTAGATCCACAGTGATATCAAAAGTCTCCCAATGAGGAACTCTGGAAGGTCTCCAACCTCTACTACTGAGCTGAAATATCTTGGCATTACTGACCGTGTAACGAAAGAAGGGGATGCTCTTCTCTCGATGCCCTGCGTCAATCCACTTCCACTCTCCAGGGTCCCACTGCAAATACCTAATGGGAACTCCCCCGTAGAGCCAAAGCCTCCAAGACCCGATGGAGAGTAGCCGGGGGTCTAGGTCGAGGAACCACTCTGAATCTGATTCCTGCACCAAAAGACCTACAACCCTGATAGGCTGAAAAGCAGACTCAAGCAAGATGTCCTCTGTGGATCTGAGCAATCTGCCACCATCCTGCACACTAAAAACTAAAGCATCCTCCTGTGCATCTCGAAAGGCCAAAACCTGAAGCGGAACACCGCCTCTCGTAAAAGTACCTGCCCAAGTGGAGCAAGTGAGTGGCAAATCATCTGTGTCTACCCAATCTTCTAGAAGGGCTGCCTGAATCTGCAAGATCCTCCCTGTACTCCCTCTGAGATGTCCTGTCAACTGAGATTTGGTCTCCTCTGGAAGCCTGCGGAAAGCTTTCCAAGACCCCAAAGATGATGCAGGTCCCCTCTCCCACCTGGACCACTGCATGTAGAGTGAGGCACCAAGTGGTCTGCCATGATAATCTAAAATACTGTCATTCCACATGATGGGTTGCCTATCAATCTCTTCACGAGAGGAAGGAGGAATCCTCCGAAGAGTGCTCTTGAAACTGGCCCATGCTTTTAAATGGCAACCATGAGAGGGAACGAAGGTGATCTAAGGTATACTGTGGTGAAGATCCACCTAATATTGCTCATCCAGTCTCCTCCTAAAGAAGGTGTGCACCTTTGTATGCTGCTAATAAAAAAGGCCTTCCACGGTTCCTGCCTTGGCATTAGTCCCCACACCACCATCTTCAATAGTAAAGCTCTGCACTGTAAATCTGGATCAATAACATTGAGACCCCCTTCCTATGTAGGGAGGACGAGGGTCTCCCAAGCCACCCTGGCTAAGGTATCTACTGTGCCATCAAGCCCACTCCTCGAGGTGGCCGAAGGAGCCGCCTCGTGGACTCTAAATGGCAATTCCAGACGATCGAGGAGATGAATACTTTGCAGACGACTTAAATATGTGGCCAGGTATTGTAAGTGGTAGAGTAGCCTTGCTGCTACGATCCACTGAGATTCAGCCTGTCGCCGCACCGATTTGTCCCCTCCTCTCCATGGCCCCCCGTGGCTCGTCTCCTCGTGTCTTGTAGTACAAATGGGTGGACGAGGGAATCCAAAATGGCATTTTTTGCCCCTTTGTTTGCAAGTTTTTCTATGCTTATGGGATTGGATGTTTGGGTTAGGAAGTTCAAGCTTTGACATGTCACAGCAAATGTATTTATCCACAAATTCTTCTAATTTTGTAATTGTTTACGTACCATAAGTAGGCGACCCTTCGATCCAAATTAACCCATGGTCATGTTGACTACCACAATTTTGAAACTTAGTGAGACAAAGAAAAAGTCCATCACTTTTCTTATGATAAGGTGAATCTTACCACGCTCTTAGAAAAGCCATCAACACTTGAACTAAATGATCTGATGAGTACCCCGTTGAACTTAAACTCAGTGAAGAGCAATATACTTTCACATTACACTCAAGTATTAGCCAACCTACAATGTCTCTAAAACATGAACCAAAGGATGTCTTCACTAACAACTTCAACCCAACAATATTGAAGTTATGGGAGGCTAATACTGACCTTCAATTCATTTTGAATCCACATGGGCCGGCATCATATTGCATATCGTACATGACTAAGATGGACAAAGACACTATTGAAGCAATTTGAAAGCATTCACTGAGTGCATGCAAACAAATAGACCTACAAATGAATGAATACGCAAAGTTGGCAATGCAATACTCAACACACAACATGTAAGAGATCAATAAGCTGTATGCTTATGCTTATCCTTGCTGCTAACCTCTAGTACTAGCAAATTCTCCTACATTAACACCAGCCTTGCTGATGAGAGGACCTTGCTCCTTAAATGAAGAGGAGAGTTGCAAAGGTTAGACCATGAGAGTAATGACATCTTCTTTTTAGATGTAATCACAAAGTACTCACAATGAAATGCAAGCATGCAAAATGTCTGATTAGCGTCATTTGTTAGTAACTACGGCAGCAACAAAAATGCCACAAGAAAACGCGAACGAATAATCCATTTCAATAACTATAATAAGAACAAGGATCTCGAGAAACATTATAGAGAATTGTGTCTGCTCTATATGCCTTTCTCTAATAACGAGCTTTCTCTCGATGAAAACATAACAACATGGCACAATCTCTATGAATACAATAAAGAATCAATAGAAGCGATTAGAGCTCTATTCAACTAATGGCATTTAATGCAACAACTTTCATTTCCGTTACAATGACGTCATAACTCAAAATTTCAATGACCATGGCAAAACCCAAGCTGGAGTTTTGAGAACCACAAGCCAGAGATGGCAAGAGTATTCTTAGCCAAAGCAAGGAAAAAAGGACCAAGGAAAGTGTTTTGTTGAAATTTGCTATTGTGAAACAAGAATTAGCAATATTGAGAATGAAAAATTGCTATTGGGAGGTCTTGGTCTAGACTTTTTCAAGTTATGGTTGAGGCCATCTCTAGGCTCCTTGAAATGTTTATGAAAAAAGGACTCAAGAAGTGCCCTAAGAGAATACCTCTCTGGTTGTGTTCATCTCATCTTGAGGAAGAGGTGGATTGAAGCATGGCAAGAGCAGTGCTAACAAAAAACAAGGTTGAAGAATCCTCAAAATCCAACATTCTGAGAATAAGATAGTATTAGGGTAGAGGCTCAAGGAAGAGAGCCATGAAATGAGAAAGCAAGACCAAAGAAGTGAGCATTTTATCTTGAAAGAGATGTTTACAATTTATAGGACCAAATTGGTGGTTATGTAAGATTGTTTACACCAAGCACCAAGTGTGAAGGTGGGTCTCTAGCCCCTATGGAAGAAAGATGGTGATCAAACAAGTGCTCTCAAGTTAACAACAGTTGGAGTATGTCATATTCAGCTCTGTTTAAATAAAATCATAAGCATGAAATTATTTTGCATGTGTCTCGTTTCTTGTGCATTATAGGGAGATACCAACAAAGCTTGATAAGATGTATCTCATCATGTTGCCTCTAATAGATCCAGTTATTTATAGTGGCATGAAAGTGGCACTCATATGATTACAAACAAAAAGAGAGAGACAGGCACGTACTTATTCTTGCAACCCTCCCAAATTGAAACTGTCCACACATTATGTGCATATTGTCTAGCTAGAGTGACATTTTTGCTCATGATATAGACAAAGGAAGATATATTGTAGACAGTGAAAAGAAACAATGCGTAGTCATAGATTGAGGTAATCAATCCAAAGTATAGAATATAGATCAAGAGAAAAAGCCCCCAAAAAAAAATCATCACCAAAGATAGTACTTTACCTAACATAAACAATCTTGTGCCCATGAGCAACCATAATTCAGTCAGGCAGGTCACGTTGTCTCACATAAACATGATCTTGTCGGGCCAATCATGTTGCCTCACATGAGCAACCATAATTCAGTTGGGTAGGTCACGTTGCCTCACATAAGCATGACCTTGTGGATAGGGTTGCTAAGTACATCGTAGATGATAGTGATTTCCAACAAGTCCATAGACAGATTGCATAGGAGAAAATAATGCCTCCCAATCTCATAGTACTTTTCTTAGCCGCCTACCAATTCCATGCATAGGTATATATACATGATCAAGTCGGTGGGCTGCAAGTCAGCAGGAATCTGAAAGTTCTCCCAATGATGAGCTCTGGTGGGCCTCCAACCCCTACAGCTGAGCTGGAATTTCCTGGCATTACTGACCGTGTAACGAAAGAAGGGGATGCCCTTCTCTCGGTGCCCTTCATCTATCCATTCCCATTCCCCAGGGTCCCACTGCAAAAACTTAATTGGGACACCTCCATAGAGCCACAGCCTCCATGAGCCAAGGGCGACGAGGAGAAGCGGGTCAGGATCCAAGTACCACTGTGAAAGAGAGCCATGCTCCATGAAGCCCACTATCCTGACTGGCTGAAACGGTACCTCCAACTGACTATTCCTCTCCATAAGTCAAATTTACAAAATGAACTATACATCCCATCGATTCATTTCATGCATAAGGGCATATTGTTGTGTTGCTCATATGGTTGTTACCCATAAGCACCACAACCCTTACAAACCCAATCAAAACCAAAACTTAGGAAATAATGACATAATGTGTGTTCATTCCTTGAAAAAAACAAAGTGAAGCTCATTTTTGTTAGAGTTTCATCAAATGAATGTTTTTTGAATTTGTCACAATGCTACATAGTATAGGTAATAGATTCCTCCATGTGTAGGTAATGGGGATAATCATAAACGAAAGTGTCTTCGCATTCTAAATGCTATATTAGGAGCACATAAATAGAAGTTTATCCATAATACTGACAACCTAATAACTATTTGGAACAATGTTATGAAAGGTACATGTACAATCCTAACATTAGTTTGTCACAATATATAATTCGTTAGTTTTTTTTTGAAAAAATGTGATCTTTATCACCATTTTGGAACATTTATTATACATCTCATTGTGTAAGTACCATATCCACAACACATCTCAATTACATGTGTGTGTGTGTGTGTGTGTGAGAGAGAGAGAGAGAGAGAGAGAGACAAAGAGTTATCACTATATTCTCCCAAGTGCAGGTTCTGAGGGTGTTGGTCACCTATAGTTGTGTCATTGCTCATTGTACTATAGGTGTTCACAAGTGTAGCATAGGTCCTCGGGTCGTATTTCGGTGAGAGGTGTAGGCTAAAGTGTGGAAAGTAGATCTCATGCGCGCATGGGTGAGAAAGAGGGCTTGATCACAACGATTGATGGAGGCTCTCGCCTCCATGAGAGTTCAAGGGTTTAGAAGGGTATTACAGGGTTCAAAAAGAGGATAGGGTTGAGAGAGCTATCTAGGAGTTCCAGGGTTCAAAGAGGGTTGCAGGGTTTAGGAGAAGTCCAAGGTTGAGGAGTGGAGAGCTAGTCTCTTTCACGGATTCAAGGGGTAAAGGGTTGAGAAGGAGGATCAAGGGAGGAACGAAGAGGTGGAGGGAGGAGGAGGAGGAGAGAGGAGGAGGAGGGAGGAAGAGGAGGATGGAGGAGGAGAAGGGTGGAGGAGGAGGATGAGGGAGGAGGAGAAGGGTGGAGGAGGAGGAGGAGGGAGGAGGAGAGGGGAGGAGGAAGCGGAGAGGGGAGGAGGAGGAGGAGGAGGGAGGAGGAGGAGAGGAAGGGGGGAGGATGGGAGATTGCAAGGTTAGAACATGCTATCACATTGAGGGAGCATGGACTTAAGGAGAGCAAGAACATGAACACTAAACTGAACTGAACACTGAACCCCAAAGAGTGGGAGCTTCATTCCATTTAGAGATATTTATACATGGTGGTCTCTACACAATCCTTGGTGGGACCTCTTTTGTAGGAGACCTTTTGGACAAGAGTCCCTCCACTTTGGGGGGGGGGCCTTTTGGGTCTCTACTCAAAGTGGGGGGACCTTTGAGTCTCTACACAAAGTGGGGGAACCTTTTGGGTCTCTACAGAAAGTGGGGGCACCTTTGAGTCTCTACACAAAGTGGGGGGACCTTTGAGGTCTCTACACAAAGTGGGGGGACCTTTTGAGTCTCTACAAAAGTGGGGGGACCTCAAAAAGTGTAGGCTTTTAGTTTCTCTCTCTCTCTAGATTTAGTCTTTCTCTCTCTAGATCTTGATTTTGCAAGTATGATTAGATCTTTTCTAGAGAGGATTTTGGCTATCCTCATCCTTTAATTTTCATCATACCATCCCTTAGGCTCAAGATATTATAAGCAGAGTTTTGCCGCTACTCTACACACACAATGATCTCATCTTCTTTGCTCTATACTGTACTTCT
Source organism: Dipteris shenzhenensis (assembly GCF_047967505.1). Lineage (NCBI taxonomy): Eukaryota > Viridiplantae > Streptophyta > Polypodiopsida > Gleicheniales > Dipteridaceae > Dipteris > Dipteris shenzhenensis. The sequence continues at coordinate 34,007,402 of NC_141609.1, read as the reverse complement.
GTCCCTTATTGCTGCAGAGTGAACATTCCCCAAGACCGATTTTATTACTCGTCCTCAGGTATCCCATGCTCTAAGTGGGAATATTTTTAAACTTTCTTCCTTCCATGGAGTTGTTTGGTTGTTGGGGTTGGTCTGATGTATCTTCTTTTGATGTGATTGTGTCATCGAAGCAGTCCTTGTCTTGTTAAGTGTGTGAAAGTTTTTCTTCTCTTGTAGATTACATGTGCACCCAATTTTTCCTTTGATAATGCTTGGCATTTCTCATCTTTGTCGTGTACATGGTATGTTGATGCACATTTTGAGAGGCCTTGTGTCTGATTACCTTATTTGGCATCAAATTTGGCTCACAAAAACATTCTCTTATGCTTGATGCATTCTTTTTTTATAGAATGTATGTCTTCTTGAATCTTGTAAGTTGATTCATTGTTTTTCAAGAGGAATGCTTAAGAGAGTTAAGGATGAGACATTCAATGACGAGGTTTAGGACTTGCATGTATGGCTCTGGAGCCCATGAGTGAATTTTTGGTATTGATCATGTCAATAACCTTGAGTTGAGTGTACCTGTTTTTGTACTGATTTGCATTAATATCATATGATGTACTGATATCAACTTCCTATTGTCACCTAAGGATTGTAAACGTGCATGCTTAGAGATTGTTGGGTGCCTTGTGCTGCCTAAAGTAGGTATTTGAGATGAACACCTATTCACCTAAGGATTCTTGAGGACCGTGCCTTAATTTTAAGATTAAGTGCTTGACATGTTGATGTCTTTCCTTTTAAATGGAGTTTTATTGGTACCTCTATCGTGTCTAAAGTGGAAAAACTTATGCATGTGCCTATGGACCTAACCTATGTGTCTAGGTGCAAACTTACAAGGTTGCAGGATTCGGGAGAATCATATTTGCAAATTTTTATGCATTGATGTCATGGTTGAGAAACCATTATATTATTCTTGGTTCAGTCCCCAAATGGAGTTTTCCTGAATGCCACTCCTTTATTTGTTTTTATCATTCTTTCTTTCAAAGACCAAAATCATCATTGGGAACATGTCTCTTGGAGAAACTTCTGTCATGTTGGCCAGTGAATTTGGTTGAAGCTTTTCTATTCTTATACTTGAGTCGATCGGCCTGTTGGCAAACTAAAAGAGTATAGAGAGTTGACACTTGAGTTCATATCGGGATATGCTTTTGAAAAAGTGCAACCTCTTCATTTTGTAAGGTGGATGGATGGATTGTGTGCCACTCTTCAATGATGCATGCCTCTGTTGATTTGTCAGTCTTTGATGATGCATGTAGATCTATATCTACTATGCTCTCAATCTCTTGGGTTTGATTGTTTTCGTATGTTGAAAGCACTCGATTAGTGGCTGGGATGTGCTGGATATCTTCATGTTGAGGAACATTTGTAAATGGTGATTTTATGCTTAGCGTGTGTCCCATTTTTGTGGATATAGACTCACTCTTTTAGGCTCTGCACACTGTTGTCAAGGTACCCATACTTCCTTTAGCACATTGCATGGTCTATCAATATTTGAAATTGTTGTTGGGACAAAGGAATTCCCCATTTTCTTGATACATATTTTGGGAATCCATGCCCACTTTAATCTTCTATCCAAGTGTAGATGTCTACATTTTTCTTTTGTATCCAAAGGAATTCCCCATTTTCTTGATACATATTTTGGGAATCCATGCCCACTTTAATCTTCTATCCAAGTGTAGATGTCTATTGGGGACAAAGCGGTGCACATTTTTCTTTTGTATCCAGATAGATTTTTTCCTTGGTTGTTTAGATTGCATATGATTGTGAGAATACTCATTGTTGCTGAAGGACCGATGCCTTTTCTATTGATGTTTACATGTTGACATTTTGTTGGGTAGCCAATTGATTGAGTGATTTGCCCTATTTGGAGAGTCTTCGTGTTGTCTTGATATTGTTGACTTTTCCTTTTGAATTTTGAGAGGGGCCGATATTTTGAGAAGGGCCGATGTCAATTGCAAGCATTTGTTTGAGTTAAGTGAGTTCCTCTTTCAAGTCTTGGATCTCTTTGTTTTGATTTGCACAGCATGAGTTGTTGTTGCCTGAGCTGTGTCAACTGTTGTTGCCAAGTATTCAGAGATGGAACTGAAATGAGGTAAACAGATTGCAAGCAATGAAAAGGAGTCAAATTTGGGACACAAAAATTGATGAGGGGATGGAGATGAAGGAATTGAGAGGGGATGTTACTTGTAGGGATGATGGAGGAGGATGCAAATGGAGGCAATGCAAGCTTGTGAACAGCAACCACAGAAGTTTAGAAGAACTTAAAAGCCTTTTCTAATGGGTGTTGCTTTTGCATCTAGAAGCTTCTAGTTGTAAAAGAAACCCCCAGCATTTTGGGAAAAGGAAAATAATGGCCTTAAATGCCACACACAATTTCCCCTCTTTTAAGAAAAACACACACACACACACACACACACACACAAAATAATTTTGATTAGTAAATGTATCTCACACACACAAACACTTATTTCTACACACACACACACATGTATACTTCCCCAACTATGAATTATTCATTCATGTATCCCTGTGAAATCCCGCCTTTACACTCTCTTTTTAACCACCCCACACATCAAGCCCACTAATCATCCCATACCTCCTCTAATCCTTTCTCAACCCATGTACTCATTTTCTCCTTCTCCACTTGTGACTTAAACTTCACTTGTGGCTTCAAAAAAATTTAATTATCTAAGAATCCATATGGTTTTCTATATTCCTAGGTAAAGCGATAACAAGTCAGGGAAAACAGGCATTACCTGTCTACCCAAACGTAACTATGATGTTCTAACACCTAGTTTGTTTGGATGGTGGTAGGTAAGTGGACCTTGACCTCCGAACCTGGACTGCGTGAGGATTCGACATCTTTTTTAAATATTATATTTATCAAACTCAATATTATTAAAAATTATTAATTTTGATTGAAAATTTTGCAAACTCTAGTTGTTGCATTTTTCAACTTAGATGTCTCAAACATTTTTTCCTTAGGTGTTTTCCTTTTTTTACTTTTTATCCAATTGATGGAATTAATTGTATGGCTCAATTATTGATGGGACTTTTTAATCTAAACACACACACACACACACACACAAACAAGTCTCTGGAAGTCCTATTTCCACCCACTCAGGTGCTTGACACCCACATCCAAGCCACCGGTGGCCATCCAGCCCATTGTGGTACCCAGGGATCTATTTATGCACCGCTCCGCCTATCGTTATCCTGAACTTGGGTGCGTGGACCTTCGTGATGTGGAAATAGGCCAAGAGAGCAAAGCTACCTCTAAGGCTTTGGCCTAGTCATTTGGGCATCGGGCTTCCAATCCCCACCTAGGTCATGGCTTCAAATCTTGGAGGTTGGGGCCTCATGTCCTAGCATGTGGTTGGGTGCATGTATGTGACATGTGTTAGTTGACCACAGCTGTGGACCTCATGCCCACCGATGTAGGGTGGTTTATTCATTTTGCTTTGCAGGTGAGCGGATTGCTTCAATTCACAAACCTCAATTCACAGCTTGTCTAGTACTACTAGTCTATTGCTTAAGCTTTTAGAAGGACATTGGATAATGCATGAATTTCACAATCCATCTACAGTCTTAGCGAGGAAGCCCATTATCCAAACTCTGAGCTTGACAAGGACAACAGTGTTACGTGGAGCTGATGAGGTTACTATCAAGTTGCATGGCTCCCATGTAGATAACATTCTATCATTGGAGGTGCCTTTCTTGGACCTTCACAATGAGAGCATTCTTCCTATTTGTTTGATGCTTCATTGCATCAAGCATAGCGGCACTTTCACTATGAACAGTTCAAGCCATGTGATAGGCTTTGAAGCAAATGTTTGACAATTCAAAAGAGATATGTAATGCATTCCTAACAATATAAGCAAATGTTCTTTGGGATCCATTTCTATCTTTGTTGACCAAGTGTTACATCCAATTTGTTTGTCATTGCACACAAAATGGACTTGTCCTTTGAAAAACAACTTCTAGAAAATCTTGATGCATTTGATCTTTATGCTAACATGAATTTTCTATGAAGGTACCCTCAAAATACAGACATTATCAAATGCTTAGTTGATCTAATTCCTTCACACTCATACTCATCATTCTTGCAAATCCTTACACAAGGCATTGAAGAAAGTGCAAACTCGAGAAATTGCCCTTGGAATGTACTTCATAATGCTAACATTGATTGGACAGATGACATTGCTCATCCCAAAGAAGTTGCAAACATGGCAGGCACCCTTTCGACATCAAGATCTTTATTATATAGTTGCTTGACAAAGACAAAGATCTTTATTTTGTCTAACAACAACAAATGCACAAAGCCCTTCATGTTTGCTACCTTGGTAGTATTGGCTTCTACACCATTTTGCTTGATGAAACAACTATTCCGATGCAAATTTCTCCTTTACTTGAAATTCCATGTAAACATGTATATGTGTATACTTGAAATTCCATGCAAATGTTCAAAGAGTTAATACATTGAGTATGCAACATACAATAGCTACCATAGAGCATGCTATACAAATAGAAAATTCGATTGATAAGGTACCTACAATGGTACATTCACATGAACAAACACAATCAAGAAAGAGAAAGTTTATTTGCAATAATGCTTGCGCTACGTATTTAAAAATAATACAAGATTCTCCTCGACATGCTTGCAAATGTTGCAACACTTTAATGTTTCTCTCAAAGCTAAAAATGGTAACACCATAGATGACTACCTTGTTTCTTTAAAATCATATCATTGAAGGTGAAGTGCCTTCAAAAGAAAAAAGTTTGTGCTCAATTTGTTACAAACATATTAAGAAGAAAGTAGTAACAACCTTCTGCCATAAAAACATGCCCCTTTCAAAGAAAATAAAGTACACAAGTACAACAAATGATATCGAAGCATGTCTTCTTTCAATACGAATCCCTTTTGCTCAAATATGTGAATTAAGCTTTGACGTTCAATACAGTCTCAAGGAGAGCATGTTGAACGTGTTTTCGGATATTGACAAAGCTCAACATGTGCTCCCAATGAACTTTTACTTACCCTATTATACAAGCAGGAATGTGTGATGTTAAACAACACATGGGCCCAGCACATTGATGCACTCCAAAAAGAGCAATTGCAAGAGCACTCACCAACAACAACATTATATAACGATGGGAATGATGACATAGAGACCGACACACTAGTACATGGAATTTACAGTAGCCAACAAGTCATTGACTTTGAAGACAAAATAATAGTTATGGCTCCTTCTGAAGGCTTTTCACCTCTTAGCATCTTCAAGGACAAGCACTACAAAGGACTTGCATTCCCTAGGCTCTTCTTTGGTCACCCATGCATGTATAACATCCCAGGCTGTACTTCGTACCAAGAGATTACACAATGGGAACTCACAAACAAAGATTGCCAGTTTGCATTCTCCATAGAAAACCTTTTCTTCAAAACCATGAAAGGATTAGTGTGCCAAGTTTTATCCTGAACTTGGGTTCGCATGCGTAAAGCACAATTTTGTGGACAAACATTAAAAGAAAACGATGCACTACAAAACATAGATGTAGAACATTTTCTTCATTGAAACATTGGCTAGCATGACTTTGCTTCCATGGGCACATCATCAGACTACAAGATGAAACTACAAAAAAATCTATTCGCCATGGTAAGGCAACTTGGCCCTCCAACTTTCTTCATCACTTTCTCAGTAGTAGTAACTGAAAGACTATGGAAACCTTTGCTTGAATGCTTGGAAGCCCTTACAATAGAATTGATAGGCGATACCCATGCTTCTTTTGCTACAAAAACATGAAACTTAATCTGCAAAGATCCGCTAACATCAGCTCAATATTACATGCATAGATTCCAAGCTTTTAAACGATTACTTAAACAAGATTCATCTTATCATAAGAAAAGTGCTCGAAAAGTGATGGACTTTTTCTTTGTCTCACTAAGTTTCAAAATCGTGGTATTCAACATGACCATGGGTTAATTTGGATCAAAGGGTCACCTACTTATGGTACATAAACAATTACAGAATTAGAAGAATTTGTGGATAAATACATTTGGTGTGACATGTCAAAGCTTGAACTTCCTAACCCAAACATCTAATCCCATAAGCATAGAAAAACTTGCAAACAAAGGGGTAAAAAATGCCATTTTGGATTCCCTCGTCCACCCATTTGTACTACAAGACTCTTAACTCCTATAAATAGAGAAGACATTGAAAGTACTTCGAAAGGACAAATGAAAAGTATCACCATGCTCTTAGAAAAGCCATCAACACTTGAACTAACATTTGATGAGTACCCCATTGAACTTAAACTCATTAGTGAAGAACAATATACTTTCGCATTACACTCAAGTATTAGCCAACCTACAATGTCCCTAAAACATGAACCAAAGGATGTCTTCACTAACAACTTCAACCCAACAATATTGAAGTTATGGGAGGCTAATACTGACCTTCAATTAATTTTCAATCCATATGGACCGGCATCATATTGCATATTGTACATGACTAAGATGGACAAAAACACTATTGAAGCAATTCGAAAGCATTCACTGAGTGCATGCAAACAAATAGACCTACAAATGAATGAATACGCAAAGTTGGCAATGCAATACTCAACACACAACATATAAGCGATCAACAAGCTGTATACTTATGCTTATCCTTGCTGCTAACCTCCAGTACTAGCAAATTCTCCCACATTAACACCAGCCTTGCTGAGATGAGAGGACCTTGCTCCTTAAACGAAGAGAAGAGTTGCAAAGGTTAGACCATGAGAGTAATGACATCTTCTTTTTAGATGTAATCACAAAGTACTTACAATGAAATGCAAGTATGCAAAATGTCTGATTAGCGTCATTTGTTAGTAACTACGGCAGCAACAAAAATGCCACAAGAAAACGCGAACGAATAATCCATTTCAATAACTATAATAAGAATAAGGATCTCCAGAAACACTATAGAGAATTGTGTCTACTCTATATGCCTTTCTCTAATAACGAGCTTTCTCTCGATGAAAACATAACAACATGGTACAATCTCTATGAATACAATAAAGAATCAATAGATGCGATTAGAGCTCTATTCAACAAACTAATGGCATTTAATGCAACAATTTTAATTTCCGCTACAATGACATCATAACTCAAAATTTCAATGACCATAGCAAAACCCATGAATTCGACTCAAAAGTTGAGCTTCCTTCAACAATGAAGCAGAAACAATACATTGGCAATGCACACTTCACTTAAAAAATGCAAGCCAATGAACAATACCACATGTCAATTTGAACATTGAATTCGGATCAACCTGCAATAGTAGAGGACATTTTGCTAAAGAAACATCTAGGGCCACCAACCCCCTTACACTTCTTTCTATCAGGCAATGCAGGCACAGGGAAAATATTCACATTGCTTGTGTTAATCTAGGCATTGCTAAGGCACTATGAAGGCCTCATCAAGTGCTTCAACTACTCCATTGGTAAGGTACGTGAGGAGATGACCCGCATGGTTGATGCCAAGACCTTGCCAAGAGTAGCCATCGTAGACTGCTACACCCTTGCTGAGGCTTTAGTGAGATGCCAACGATTGGCCACAGCGGCCCTTAACATCTTATCTGAAAAAGCTCACCAGAATGGTGGAAATGGCCTAAAAGCTTGCCACAATGGTGACAATGGCCCCTAAAAGCTCACCGCGCTTGAAAAAGCTCTCCTAAAATAGGCCTCCAAAAAAATGTTCCCATTTAGTATTGCAATACTTCAGCAGATTTGCCATTTTGAACTTCGGCACTTTTGCCATTTTGTAGTGTAAATCATTTTTTAGTCCTCTTTTGTAACATTGTAACATGATTTTGATGTATTACCTCCATTTCTAACATGTTATACTATAATTCTAATTAAAAGCCAAATTGTGCGGTAGAATGGGGCTGAAACAAGCCCCATCCTGCCCCACAAAAATAATTTTAATATTCGATAAAAGCATCGTTATATACCAAAAATTATAGTGCTGGTATATACCAACGCTAATACCGACACAAAAAAAACTCAATTACTGATGCCTGCACTGACTGCTACGAATGCATCCATTGCGATGCACACCCCGAGGACATTCCGATGCTTTCGACTTGTTTGAAAAAAATCCTTTGTATTTAGCATTGGTATTAGTGTCGAAAAGTGGCCCATGTCTTGTAGTCTCTCTCTCTCTCTCTCTCTCTCTCTCTCTCTCCCCCCCCCCCTCTCTCTCCCCCAAATGGACCACTGACTTATCTATTGCCTTAAAGCACCAAAGTAGCTGAGACACCCATTCACACGAAGCCGAGGTGGGATATTATTTTTCATGTTCATGTTGATACTTTTGGTTATTCCATTGGTATCATATCGGCTTAGCCGAATGGGAATTTAGATTACCCTCTTTATTAATCAAACAGATTGATGACTCAACCCAAGTGCAACTAGAACACAAGTGAGCGTGAAGCTCTTGGTATGGTGTATTGTGCCCATAAGTTTAGACACTATTTACTCAAGAATTAGTTTGTTTGATATGTGCAATGTACATGACGAATGTGATCGCCCACAAGTTCAAAGAAAAAATGTTGTTGAGTAAAATGTTGATGCCACACAAGAGGAATTGTGACAGAAAAGAGAGAAAAAAAGAAAAAAAGAGGAGTAAGGTGACTAAGGAAAGGGACAGGGGCCGGGTGTGTATGGTGAGAAAGATTAAAAAATAAAATTAATAAAGGAAAGTGGTGTTAATAAAATTAATAAAGGAGAGCGGTATGAAAAAAAAGAATGAGGGGGGTAGGGTGGAAAAAAGGAAAGGGGATAAAATGAAGAGGTGATAGGGGGTGATGTAATGGGTGAGGGGGGGGGGGGGGAGAAGGGAAAGGGGGTAACTTAAAGACGACAAAAGAAAAAAGAAAAAGGAAAAATGAGGGAGACTCCTTGGGGACTCTATGGACCCTATTTCTTTGTTTCTAACTAAATCATTACTTCCCCACGCAAAAGGATCAATGTTCTCAAAAGAAAACTTCTCTTTGCATCCATTTAGGTGACCCAGCACTTGAACAATACACTTCATAAAATTTCACGTAAATTGAGCGTTAATTATATGCATCTAATTTGAGATAAGAATTATAGGTTATATCTTTTTTAGATCCTTCATCATTTTGAAGATCAGATAAATCATAAAATGTTTCCCACATTATCATTACTATGGGAAGAATGTGGTTTTCATAATCAAGATCCTTTCAACCTTTATGATTTGGAAAACAAAATTACCTGCCTAAGTGCAAGCCTTATATTTCTTCACTATTATAAAAAAGGGTTTTCCATTACATTAAACATTTTAAATTTTAACCTTTCTAGCATTTCAAACATTGCCATGAGTCATGAATGGCTAATAAGGAATCCCTTTTTATAGTTGAAGCTAAGTTTTCCTTCAGTGATCCTATGAGAGACCTCATTAGCTAATGAAGTAGCACTAGTCATTGTCCAAATATTTGAAGCTAAGTTTTCTTCCAGTGGTCCTATGAGAGACCTCATTAGCTAATGAAGTAGCACTAGTCATAGTGGTCTGTCCAAATAAATAAGGATCACACAAGTAAATTTCATTTATGCTATAAGGTACAACATGCACAAAGTAGCAACACATTCTCAAAGGATTAGTTTTGCTTGTATCTTTGAATGCGCAAAAAGCACATGGCAAAAATCACATCAAATATGATCAAACAAGGGACCCAGCTTAGGTTCATATGCTTGAGCAAGATGGAAGAGATTAAGCTCTAATTGCATGTTGACATCATGGAAGTAAATGTAAAGACTAACAATGAATATTGCCTAAGTGAATGATGTATTCATAGCGATGATATTATTGAGATAGAGGTGGGAATCGCCATATTTGGCAACATTTGTTACCATAGATCCACCCTAATATGATATTGGACATGTGAACACCCTAAATCCATGATAATTTAATTGGTTTGAGGAAGGAATCATTATTTGTAGATCATATTGAATGTGAGGGAATTTTTTATCCATGGATGTGGATGCACTATTGGTGATTTGGTGAAGTAACAACTACCATGTTGTTCACATGCATTAAACTTGGTAGAGGTGACTTGGGAGATCTAGCACCAAGTGAAGTCTATATATTCATGTGTTTTTTCTTCATTTGATCATTTTTGGTTTACCTTCAATACTCACAACTAAAGTTTGACACATGCATTTAAGTCATGCCCAATCTTGCAACTCGCTAATGGTGATGACGCTTGCCTCTCTTATCATGCACCTTAACTTACTCATAATTTTTCTCATTACAGTAGGCAGCCTAGAGGCATGTCTTGGTTCTTTGATCCCTCCTTCAGCCATGTGTCACAATTGGAGACATTGATTCTAAAAAGATCCAATGGTGTAACATTGTTTAATGCAAAATTAGAGGTGCTAGCTTTTTCTCACTTTAAAATTCACATCCACCAAATTTACTGAAAAAGCTTATCAAAAAGCTAACGCAACAATCTCTCTAAACACTATTTCACTCTATTGATTCTAGCACAATATCACGGTAGAGTATTTCCCTCAGGCAAACAGGCTCCTATTGGATTGCTGGATTTGCTTGATTGATCTTGTTTGGCCTTGTTTCTATGATGCAGGTGCAAGGCGTAGCAACAACAACAATGCAGACTGAAGTTGTCGATGCTAGGACCCCAACCATGCCAATCCATGATCTGGATTCTTCCATGAGCTCAAAAAGTTGGAACTCTAAACAAGAGTGGAGTTAGAAGTTGGTGAATTGTGAGGCTCTTTTGGGCCAGTCCTTCATCCCCCTCCGTCGTAGGCAAAAGGTAACCATCCATTCGTTCTTCAACACAATGCTAAAATAATAATAAGAGGAGGCTACTTGCTACGGAATGCATATCCCACCTGCATATTTATTGCATCACTTGGCCACCCTCTTGACCAAGCATTGCACTACCACTGCATGAACTGTATCCTTTATAGATGGATATCAAGCATAAGGATTAAGAGTGTTGGCGGAATCTTTGGTTTGTGATGGCTACTGTGATGTCTATGTTTGTGTATCCGATTTGTAAGTTCCTATTTCAAGCTCGAAAGAAAAAGAGGAGTATAAAAATTTGCAATTGAATCTTAGTAGACGCTTTTCCTTTCCATATAGTCAAATTGGCTGGTCTCAAGTTGGGAGTGCACCATTGTGGCTACGGGATTCTTATTCTTATTCTCATGGCTGAACCATGTGGTACGGGAGGAAGAGTCAGTGGTATGGTTTAAGCTTCCCTCTTTTGAGAAGTTTTTGACGCAATAGAACTTGGTTTTGTGCTTGTCAATTTATGCTCTCTGCTTCCGTTCTCTGCTTCCGTTGGAGCCACCACTCATGACTCCACTCGGCCTGACAGCCTCACGAAGCTCAGGATATTCAGTTGAGATAAATAAGATAAAATTTATTGCAAACAATTTAGCAAGAATATTGCAAATGGGGAAGGGAGAGAGGAAAGAAGAGCACCAGAATGTGCATCCAAATGTTCACTTGATCGGATCTAGCAAGCAATATTGCAAATAAATATAGGAAGGATGGCAGTTCCATCCAACTAACTATACTTTGAAGGCTGGGACAAACCAGAAATCATACCATTGTGTTATATAATTGAAGTTTGCAAGAGTTTCATTAGGCCACTCATTATGGTGCGTGCCGAATCATTGTAGCATCTAATTTGTTAGCAATTTTGTTGTTTTAGTGTTCAGAAGTTGAGAAGAATAGGACCTAGAGAATGGATCCTCGACTGCTGATGTAGAGTCTCTACATTGAGAAGATTCAGCACTCATAGAAGTTGAAATAGTTGAAATTCCATAGCTGTACGAGTAAGGGAAGTGCTCCATCCCCTTGATTTTACACTAGTCCTGTGCAAAGGATTAGTTATAATACTCGAAAGAAGATGGTCACCATGTACGAGCGTGCAGCAATGAACAAAGGTCCAATAGTAAAGAACAAACATGATTCTGCTGGAAGGATTGACACTTCAAAAAGTCTTGCAAGAGTCAATCAACATAGAGGCCATCAGGAACAACTTTGACACCATGTTGAACTTACAGGAAAGCAATGTATCGAGATCCACTGTTGCATAATTGGCAGGACATACCTTCTCCACCACATCTCATTTGGAGCTAGTTGGAACGTTGGGTGGCTTCTAAAACTTGGGAAAGCTTGTTCCCAGGGCTTTCAAGAGAGCATGTTAGCATCATGATTGTTCCCAGCATAGAGGAGCACTGTTTGTAGAGCCTCATGCCCAAGGGATCCAAACACTCGTTGCATAAGAGAAAGCCTACCAATTCATTCTATCCTCTCTCCTACCAATTCTCTCTTCCTCCCAATGCTTAAGAAGCTCAGTTCTTTTGGGACTCAGGCAACGGCCACTCCCCCTACTAGCTTCATTGTGGCTTAGGATTTCAAGCGACCTGATCTGCTCAACTCTAGTCCAAGTCGGTTGGCAATTACGATGCCCACTACAACTTCAGTAACTATATCGATTTGATTGGCCTCTTTGTTTTTGGAAAGATCTTCACTTGCCCAGAAGTTCAATCCAACTCCAATTATCATGGGGCCTATTCCAAAGAGTGAGAGACTCGATGGTGGAATGGCTAAGAAAAATAAGGCCCTAGAGGCCACTGAATTTGAGCAACTATTGAAACAAGATCATGACACACATGACATAGTGTCAGAGGCAACAACATGTGATCAAGCTTACGAACAAGTAGGAGGAGCCAGAATTGTAAATTTAAAATTATTTCTTCAACTTTCATGTCTTCTGGGTCTTTTACAGAAATTTGGGCTTCAGCAAGATCTGACTAAATTAGTTTCGTCTATTGTGTTTAGCTTGACCAATCCTATAGAAATGTAAGCATCTGCTCATCAGATTAAAAAGCAATTGTGGAGAATAAAAAGCTCTTTGTCCAGGAAGCAAATGGTTGAGCTTATGATTGAATGCACGCAAGAGGATCCATAACAATTTAATCTTAGGATTGCTTCCCAGAGCTTTCCCAACTCACCAAGCTACACTTCCTATAATTCTGCATGGTTCTAAGATACTTTCATATAAATTTTTAACTACCACTTACATTCAAGGGTAAATATATCTTCTTAAAGGGAGCTTAAAGGCTAGTGTATAATTTGAGAGAAGTGAGAACCATCTTTTAATTCATGGAAGGTAGCTCTTATGAATCTAACCAATGTCGGAAGTTAATCCCACCTCTGGGACTCCAAAGTAGTTCTTGAATGAGAACATTCTCAGGGATGTGAGTAGTTTCCTAGATTTATAGGATCGGTTCTTTTGAGAAATGGAACTTGCTTAAAGGCCTTTTGAAGTTTGACCCCTGCCAATCTCTATAGTACATTCGACAACATCCACGCTAAATACAAAGTGCCATAAAGCAGTACCAGAGAAGTCAACTTGGATACAAATTACAATGGCTCCCTTCAAAAAAATATTCTCGATGAGAATACTTGAAGACAAAGTTTTTCGATTAGACAGTACTAAAGGAGCAAGAAAAGATGCTGCACCATGTGGTCACTATTGATTTTATGGCCATCAAGGCCCATCACCATCATATCATGGATTACGTTCCTATCCTGAAATATGCCACAAGATCAAGTGTCAACAACTCCAAAAGTCAACAATAAATTGTCCCTAAAAGGGTTCCTTCTAGCAAGGCCATTTTTTAGTTTAATAGGAAACATATCGTTCAAGTTTTGGCTTTGAATCCAATGATCCACATACGAACTTAAATCTAAAGTATTGATAAAAGCTAAGTTTTGCAAGTCCTTTGCCAAATTTGAATTTTAGCACCCTCATATGCTTTGCTCGTTTTCTATTTGTGGACGCAAGCTAACATGGGAGTCGTTATACAACCAATATGCAAAAATACGATTATAATTTACGACTATTGACATCCAAGTAATATGCCAGTATCTTATCTATTCACGAGACTTATTCACGGCACTTATATTCTTGGCGTTTATATTCTCGACACACGGGAAAGGGCTTGTTCCCTCGGATTATAAGAGGATTATAACTTTTTGGGAAAGGAAACGCGCTGCCTCCCTACCCACACTTTGTGTGGTTATAATAATTATATAATATACATTATCATACAAATATTTTCAATTGCTCGTCCATTCAAAATTGCTTGTTTTTAATCCGAATTCTAACAATATTCATCTCTTTTGATGCATGTTCTCGATGCGAGGGAGCAAGGAAAGCCAAGCTGGATGCAAGATTGAAAGATATCAAGAACGATTGTAGTCCATGTGACAATATTGTATAGACTGTAATGAGGATAATTATGAGCTCGAGTGTCGCCTTATTCATGTATTTGTTGGGCTTCAACTCCTAAAATGCACAAACAATATAAACATCTTTGCACGTCAATAGTAAATCACCACCCTTGACATTTGCAAGGAGGAGCAGGTCCTAACAGACCCTGTGCCTTGTCTCATGTTCACATTTTTACTCAATTTCTTTTTCCCTTTAAAAATTTGACAAAATGCTAGGATTGAGGCTCAATTTTTGAGTTAGTAGTTACATGCTCCATGACGGAAGGGCTACCTACCGCAATTCTAGTTAATATATTAGGTAATTGTGGAGGCAAACTATAGTGTTGCTATGCTTTTATCCATGCATCCTAGAATTGCATTCCATCCTAAATAGTCGATGTCATGCATAGGAAGGATTAAAAATTGTCCATTCTTGTCAATCACTTTTGGCTTTATAAGACATTCTTCAACTTAATTCAGCCCTAGAACTACTCTTGTACCCTATTATCCATCCTAAATACTTGATGATATGAAGGATTAAGTTGTCTATTCTTGTCAATCACTTTTGGTCCTATAAGACATTCTCCAACTTAATTTATCCCTAGAACTACTCTTGTACTCTATTATCCATGAAATTTACTTCTCCTCTTGAGGAGGTAATAGCCAATTATAAAGACAAAATTACAAGCCACTTTTACATAATTGGTTGGCACCACGTTTTTAGCAATGGAACCAACCTATCAAGGTTGTGCACAATTAGCCATGGAGTAAGAGAAGTATGTCCTATAAATCCTAAGTGAAAGTACACCAATTGTTCTATACATTTCATGATCTTAATCTTAACAATCTCTTTCAATCATAAAAGACACTTCTTAAGTGTTTGATATCCACATGTAACAATTAGGTCATGAAAACTAAATAAAATATCATAACATAGCTCACACAAACTAAATTCATCATAATCAACTATTGTCAATTTTAATTGCTATCTTTTTTAGCACAACTTAATGGTACACATGACTCGGGGGGTCTCTACCCACACCACATTTAGACAAGATAGCATAATTGCGTGTTGGCATTGCTTCCTACTATAGTAGTAAAGCAAATGCTTTTGGATGCAAAAGAGAAAGCAAACGATCTAAGTGCTTTTGGATGCAAAAGAGAAAGTAAATGATCTTTTAAAGGGTGTTGGGCTATTAAAAGGTAATTTTTCTCCATAAATGGCAATTTGAAACACAACTTAATTATTATTATTTAAATATTACTAGTGGAAATTCAACTACCTCTAAGGCTCCACCCTTGGTGAAGCAAAAAAGCAAGATCTAACACATTAGGTCGGATTGGTGGCGGTATTTCACGTTTGCCCACGGACACTTGTCCAAGGCTCAATGTCCAGCATCCCAACCAGTGCACGCGAGGTGTGTTGGGGGACTTGGACCAATGTCGCGCGTGACAAAATCGCCTAGTTGGAACCGTGGATTGCGCCAGACCACCTCACAATTGGTAGCCATTTTGTCACCTAGTTGGAACCTGTATGACGCCAGACCGGTAACCAATTAAATATCGTTCATAGTCAATTGGAACGCCTTGGTGGGAGGACGTGTGTGAAGCCACGCTAAAGGCACAAAAGATCATCCATCGTCAATTGGAACGCCTTGGTGGGAGGACGTGTGTGAAGACACCGTAAAGGCACAAAAGCAAACCTGAGAAACTTTCATGGTGCATGGAATAAGAACCTTTCGTGCTTTCATGGTGCATGTAGCTCTTCTCGTCGGAGGCAAAAGCGCAGTCAGTCGTTCCTGGAAACATGGCCAAGAGAGCTTTCAGAGCCTTTGCACAGGTTCTCGACGCCAATCGCGATGAAATTCGGGAAACTAAGCGTCGACGTCCAAGGTCCACACGAGTCTTCGACTGTGGAAAGAGGGCTTTGTCCGGACCAGAGGTCGAAGACTCCCCTCCGGCAGAAAGAACGTTTCTCATGCTCGAAGCTGTCGACGAGGCCGCGCGAATTAACAAGCTCGAACAGAAGGTAGAGAAGCTTCAGGAAGAGATAGAGATTCTGAAAAACCGGAATAGTGTATTATATGATCAGCTTTTGTGTACTCGGGAGGTGGTGATTGTCAGCATGCTGAAACGAACTGCCTACAACCTCAACACGCATCTCAACCAGGCCTTGGAAGAGATGGCGAACAGATTGCGCAACAAAAAGTCTAAAAACGAATTTTACAAGATGTTTGATGTCTGCCGGGACGAGGAGGTGCTGCGCTACAGAAGTCACAGTTATATTCGTCTTGTGAGGGCATTGATTTACACTGAATCGCAAACAAAAAGAAGAACCTACCTTGATGCATTGAAAAAAGCAAACGAAAGTTTCCTGGAAACATATCAACACGAAGGGATACAAACACAGGAATGCACTTCGGACGACATCCTAAACGGCATCAGCGTTTACGTTAAGGTCAAGAGAATTCGGGATACGGGCTGTCATCTCTTCGACACAGGCGAGCCGGATCAGCGAGTCGATGCTGACCTATTAAACGAAGTGTTGATAGATTTGAACAATGCAATTGAAAACAAGTGGTTTCTGCCTCGCTTTTCCGGATGCGAGCCACTAGTAGGACTCGAAGTCCATAAGCTACTTCTTGACCATGCAGGTAGTCTTTAAAGCGATCATTTCAAGTGTTTTTCAAAGTTCTTTCATCGTATCAAGCGATCTCATCGTCTATTGCAGGGTAGCAGCTTTGGAGCTCCTCGGGCCTTGATCTGTGGCTGCTTTGATGTGTATTTCGTCTCTGTTTCTGCTTTCTTCTCCTCGAACATTGTAAGTCATCCAGTTGAGAACACATATGGTCAACTAATTTTTGGCCAGTCTCCTGGAATATCCCTTTCGTTCTCGCTTACTTGTTCTCCGTGGGACTATATACATTGACTCGTCTCCTGTTATTTGATAAACCTGATGGCAATGTCTTGCGGTTCGGAATCGATTCATGTTCAGGTTAAAAATGGAGGAAATTCCTTTAACGATCGTCTGTATTATACTTTTCGCTTTGCTGTTTTCTGTTGCCAATTGCAACGTGTGTTTATACTTGTTCTCCGTGGGACTATATACATTGACTCGTCTCCTGTTATTTGATAAACCTGATGGCAATGTCTTGCGGTTCGGAATCGATTCATGTTCAGGTTAAAAATGGAGGAAATTCCTTTAACGATCGTCTGTATTATACTTTTCGCTTTGCTGTTTTCTGTTGCCAATTGCAACGTGTGTTTATACTTGTTCTCCGTGGGACTATATACATTGACTCGTCTCCTGTTATTTGATAAACCTGATGGCAATGTCTTGCGGTTCGGAATCGATTCATGTTCAGGTTAAAAATGGAGGAAATTCCTTTAACGATCGTCTGTATTATACTTTTCGCTTTGCTGTTTTCTGTTGCCAATTGCAACGTGTGTTTATGAAAGGATCACTTGGATAATCCAGGCACAGGTTTGAGACCGAGATGAGCATTGCATTTTCTTCGCTTATCCGTGCCTTCTTTTTATTGTCTGGCTGAAACATCTTCGAGAGAACACCAGACAGAACACCAAACAAAAACATAGGCACATGGTTAGAGATATGTTCCTGTGGGCAGCCATGCAGCGTCTGCTTTGCTGAGATACTTTTGAAGTTTGCAGTTTCTTTGTGGTCTGGAAGAAACAACGCATAGCACATGGAAATTTTCAGCGCAGAAGGAAATATTTTTTAGCAAATGTATTTTCCTTCGTTGCATCATGCACGAAATCGGGGGTGGGAAGCAAGAACAAACATCTAAGAATGGGAACTGTAACAGGCAGAGGGTTTGTCTTGTGTTGTGCATTAATAAAATCGCCAAACGAATTGACCTTACAGGGGTGGGAATGAAAACACATGGGATGAAAGCCCCTGATTGTAGACCTCATTGTCAAGGAACCTTAGGTCTTCTTTGAAAAAAAAAAGGAACCTTAGGTGTTTGATGCTCCACTTCCTCCATCACTTCATATTGCTCTCGTTGTTGTTGGGGATGCCACTATAATATCACCTTAAGAGCGTTCGTATATGCTAAATAGAAGAAGAGGAAAGCCATGCAAGCGGAAAAAGGGAAGGAAATAGTCATCATAAAATTGGATCAAAAGAGGAGATATCCATCTTGTCATCAAGAGTGATTGATGAGTGTAAAACTTAGCTTTGTGAGATTATTTCCTCAACTATTTGTTCATTGCCTCGACATACAATCACATGATTCCAATTAATGAAGCTATTGGAATCTTTCCCCATTGGGGATATCTCGAAATGTTGAGACTTGTGGTGTTTTGGTTAACCATACATGTCCCTAGCCTTCTTATTAGCTCATAGGATTGGTTTCTCAAGGTTAAGCTTGCTTGGATGAAATTAAGAGCTCCCTTCAGCAATGTTTTGGAAGGAAACTCTGCAATAATCTCCTTGAGTAAATCTACCCACATCACCACACCCTCGAAAGATGCCTTCAACAAATTAATTGCAAAGGCACTTAATCATTAGTGCGTATTAAGAACCTCTTTCAAGTATTCTTCAGATATTGAGAAGTATTTCTTGTGTTCTTGACGAATGACAAAGGGAAGGTGCTTGAGCCCGCTACGTCCCATGTAGTTCCACAGGCCTCCTCAATAGAACTCCATGGACATTAGGCACCAGGCATTGAAGAAGATGAACTAGAATAGTAATTGACTTTGGTGGTCCACATATGTCCATGTGTGGTGGGCCATAGTGATGAGATGGTATTCATCCCAAAGTAAGTGGCCCCTTTATCAAGTTAGGCACAACCACTAGTGAAGGAAATGAGTGGAAAGAAAGAACACTACCAATTTCATTTTAATTTTTTTATCATGAAATTGCAACTTGTATACACTCTCCAATCATGCACTACATGAGCTATATCCAACCATTTTCTACTCATTGTCTACCTAGCAATATGCATGCAAGAAAGCTCCCTCTCGATAGATGATATGACCTCTACACACACACACACACACACATGCATGCACCCCTAACCCTAGCTAGTGGGTTAAGTTTGTGTGTGTGTGTGGCTTAATCCTAGTTGGGTGGCCATACTAGGGCTTTGTCATGCTGACAACCCTTGTATGCTTCATTCTTCATTTTGCACACTATTTATTTTTCTAGATATAGTCCAAAAATAGTATAAAATGCTAGAATAGTCTCATGAATAAATATTCAAGACAATGGTTTGATGGAAGCTATGTGCAAACGCAAGAATGATGAAGATTTGGTGTACAAGTTATGTGTTAGTGACAAGATGTTCTTCTTGAAGGCTGTACCAGTACCAGATTAAGTGTGATGATATCCAAAATTACTTCATGCCTTGGGATCTTTGAGAAAAATATAGGATGCATTACCGAGTGTTTTTGTAGTACCTATAGTAAGTGTGCCACTAGTACCATCTCGTTCCAGGGTTGTACTCCCCACAACATCTCCGGCTATAACTACAAGAACACCACCTTTAGCTGTAACTACAAGAACATGAAGGAGTCGTTCTAGGACATGTTTGACTTGTATAGCTATTCTGACAAAGAAACCCAAAACAACTCGAGCTCCACATGTAGGCCATTTGAGTGCAGCTTATTTACAAAATGCAAGGATTTTGATAGTGATGAAGAGAATGCAAATGAAGAAGATGCAATTGTGAATTTTTATTTAAGCATGGCAGACTTACATCCTCTTTGAAGAGGAGGGATACATTGGGAAATTGTCATCTTAATTGTACCAGAACAGATATGGGAGTGAAACCGACAAGAGATATATGATGGCAAAGAGCAGGTTCTTGGACAGATGCAAGTTTGAGCGCATTGATGGGCAGCATTTTTGTGAAGCTTGCAGGATCACCCTTGATGAGGGATGAAAAGGAAACTTACCACAGGTTGAGTGGATAGAAAGGTTTCAATGAGTCATTTGTTATATATGCCTATTTAAGAACAATTAAAGTACATTCTTGAGTCATATTGGTTGAATTTGGTTCATTTTCAATGAAGAAAAGCTCAACCCTTTATGAGACCTAACATCTATAATATCTTGTTATCAAAGGATGATACAAAATCTGCACACATCAATGGCATTGATACAGAGTGCTTCATGGCAATGACCACTGGTGCTTGGGAGAAGCATGTGTGTTTTTCATGGATGAGTTATAGGATCTTGGAGTATCGGGGATAGTTGATCTTGTATAGTTTATCATACAAGGTCCTTTGGCAGACAAGAAAATATCACGTTGGTCCTCTTTGTGACAAAAGCACAAAGGGATCCCTTGTATGCTAGTTTGACAGTTGTAATTGGGTATCCAATTTCAAAAGTATATCATGGTATAGTTCATCATCATCCCATGAACATCTTAAAAGGCACGGCCACTCAAGTCTTGTAGCCTTTCTTGGTTTGTTTCTTAAAAAGGCGTTTTGGTCCTCTAATTTAAATTCCTATAAAGGTTGTGGAGCTCATTTACTTTGAGTCAAAAAAGGTAGACTTGGATGCGGCAATGGTGGACTATCGAAAGCCGATGGAACCCAACTTGACTAAGGAGATGCTAGGAAACTTACTGAAGGATGGATGGGTGGTAGCACTATACCGAATGGGTTTCGCTCTACTCGAAAATTTCTATGGAAGGGTGTAAATGTAAATGTCATTGATACCCCCCATCAAACCTAGTATTTTGACACGTATTACAATCACACTACGTTCTTTGAAGGTAAAAGTGCCAAAGAAGAGAGAGAGAGAGAGAGAGAGAGAGAGAGAGAGAGAGAGAGGATAAAGCAACTAGAGTGGCTCAGAGACTGATGACTCTAAGAAGTATTCCATCACGTCACAAGAAAAGGGAAACCTATAAAAGTGGAAAAATAAGAGAAATTTAAACCTAGTAAGCCACCCAACATCTCATTTGAAGGACAGGGAAGTGAAGAAGGTGGGGCAAGCAATGTGCCAGAACCTCAAAGCTTGAAGATTGATGTAAAGCATACTCCAGAGCAGCTTTGTAATTAGGACCCTAATCCTCTAGAGTAGCCAATATACCACCCTACTAGTCAAACCTTGGTGTTAGTCAAGATCCATTGAAGAGCTTGGTACCCAGGAATGTGGTAGTCAAGAGCTTTGAACTTCAATTTAAAAGAATATTGGAATCAAGCAATCTATTTTGGCTCTCATTAATATGTATGATCAAGTACTTTGTTTTTCATTTGTTTTGATGTCTTTACTCTTATTAGTGTGTATAGTAATTGTTTAAATTTAATTGATTTTATACTTAAGGGTGTATTTTAACACCAAGAACGTGTATATGTGCATCACTTTTCTAAGAGGATTGGTCATCTATTGATGTTCTTAAGAAATGATAGAAACTACAATTGATGTTCATGGAAATTTTTTGACTTGTATCATTATTGGTTAATCTTAAAAATTATTTGTTTAATCTTAAAAAATCATATCAAATATTTGGTTAATCTTTAAAACTTGGATTAGCACACTATTCATCATTAGCACAATATTCATCATAGAAAGTATTTTCATAATCTCAACAAGTATTTAGTTTTCTCACTAAACTTTGGTTTTAAAAGTTAGATTTAAAAGCGTCATTAGTAGTGTATTCGTGAATTTTAGACTTTTCCTTAGTCTAGTTTTAAAATTGGACCTTACACAAGTCCAAATATTTTGAATAGTGTGTTTATAACAAAAGAAATGTCTAAAGAGCCATCAATAAAGCCAGAGCACGGAAACATTGGAAAAAGTAAGTATAATCCTAGTTATCACACACCACTCAAACCCATATCAAATTACAAGAGAAAAATGATGGGGCAAGTATCACTCTAGAGATAGAAGCATAAAAATAAAGCTTACAACCCAAGGGAAGTAGGGAGACCTGTGTGGAGAGAAATTTACAGAGTGCTAGTGTTTTTGTTGGCTTCATGTCAGAGGGCGGACAAACTGGGGGGGCAGAGACTCTGGCCGCACAAGGCCATCACAGGGTCCACCATGTGGACGACTAGCCACAAGACGAGGCCAACCTTGACAATGGAACCCCGCCAAGTCAAGAAAAGCCTTGGCCATGTGCTGACAGCCCTTCCAAGTGATCTTGCCGACGATGAACACCATACCAAGAAACACACCATCATCCTTCCCCTGCAAATTCACTAATAGCCTCCTCACATTGCTCCATGCAAATCTTTGTAGACTCTTTCTTTGCAACAATATTCATGGTGACTTTCTTCATATCAGTGTTAGTTTAATATAACAGCAGTCATGCCCGAGGGCATAAGAGGCATTGGGCATGTGGTGGAAGCAAGCTACAGCTTGCTCTAATACTAAATGTGACAAAATGGAAGCAAGAAGGAAGCTAAAGGAGGAGGAAGGAAGCTAAATGCATTAAAAGTAAATTTCAAAATAAAATATTTTTAAACTAACTACATGAATATTTCTTTATTTGCTTAGCAATGTTGTTTTAAAAAGAATTTAGATTTAATTATAGAGTTGGTTTAAAAGTAAGATTAACATCCATCATTAAAGTTGCCCTTGCCATGAGCTACTGCCATCACTTGGATACCCAGATCGCCGCCCTCACCTCGTACCATTGCCGCCGCCGATTGCCATTGGAGAGAGAGAGAGAGAGAGAGAGAGAGAGGGGGGGGGGCGGGGGGGGGAGGGGGAGAGGGGGAGGGAGAGGGGGAGAGAGAGAGAGAGAGAGAGAGAGAGAGGGGGGGGGGGGGAGGGAGGGAGCGGCCAAGGGATGGGAGAGGGGGAGGGGAGGGGAGGAGGTGGTGATAGAGAGGAGGAGGGGGAGAGAGAGAGAAGGGATAATCTATGAGGAGGAGGAGGATGCCGCAAACGAAGGAGAAGGAGGAGGATTTGAAAATTAGGAGAACGAGATTGAGAGAGTATGTCCCCCCATACATTGAAAAATGGGAAATTCCTTTTAATTAGTTGTGGAGAAGAGAACATGGGTGAAAAGGAAGAGGGAAAGGGCATGATTACACTAAGGGATAAAGGGGGGAGGGAGGAGGGAGGAGTTTTAATTAAGAGGGACCACTTAAGATGGGGGCATTAAAGAAGAAGGCACCTACTAAAAGGAGAGGGGAAATAGGGACCATTTGAAGGGGGCCTTAAAGAAGAAGGCACGTACTAAAGGGGGAGGGGGAAGAGGGACCATTTATAATATTTTAGTTAGCACTAGGTATGCTTTTCCACTCTATAGCTTAGTGGTAGGGCTCACACGTGCAAAAGATAACACCATGGGTTCGAATCCTTCCCTCTTGAATAATGTGAACTACTCTTAGACATAGCTTAAAATAAATTAATTAACCCAAATAGATAAATTAATCCATGGACAAACATAAGTTAATTAGCCTCCATGGTCCAAAACAAAGGGAATAAAATAAAGTTGAGCGAGTATGTCCCCTCATACATTGGTTAACTATAAGTGGCGTAACCTTCACTCCCTCCTTCATTCCACACCTCATTCTTCAATCCTCTTGGTTCTCTCTTCATCTGAGGCTGTTGCATGAATTGGCAAAATTTTTGAAATGATGCAACAGGTGAATTGTTTTCCAACCTATTGAATATGCAACAACTTCTAGCCTATTAAGATTTTATTTTATTTTAATCAAAGATGTCAATTCTCTCTCCCAACCTATTGTATACGCAACAACTTCAAGAAGATTGCTTTGGTTTTCATTTTTGAAACGTTTCAAGATTTCTCAAGAAACTCTCCAAACTTATTGCGTACACAATAGGTTCAAGAAGGTTGCTTTTGTTTGCACTTTTTGAAACTTTTCAGGATTTCTCAAAAAACTCTCCCAACCTATTGCATACGCAACAACTTCAAGAAGCTTGCTTTTGTTTGCACTTTTTGAAACTTTTTAAGATTCTGCAACATCAAATCTCTCTCAAACTATTCCATACCCAAGTGCTTTGCTTAGCGCTTTATTAATATGATACATGTGTTAAGCTCCATCAGACGTTTGGATCCATTATTTATGTATTTTATAAATGTTTAGTGTTAGCACCAGACATTTCTGAGGTGCAGAGTTCCCCAACTCCATGAAAGGCTCTGATGTCTTTCATGTCCCATTTAGTCAATAAAAACCCATTTCTACTCTCCCCTGTTTGTGGGATTACTTACAAAACGTGTGGTAGAGGTGAGATAGGGGAGGCATTGATCTCCATCCCATGCTCTTCATGCCTCCATGTACAATTCATCTTATCCACCCTCCTAACATTTCCTTTAATTCTCTGGTATATCTCATTTCCTTCGAGGTCATGTTGCCCAATTAAATGCCATACTTTGCATATTGTCCTGCATACTGGCTAATTCTGATGGTGGTTGTTTTGTCCATATTAATTAGTGTCTATTCAAATCTCCTCCTGGATAGAGGCACCCTCATAACAAGGGTTTTGCAGTGATTATCATGGTTTCTTCTATTATCTCATATTTTCTCGTATCCATAATGCCACATAGGGTCGTCTCACCCCCCTTTTTAATCTCGGTTACTCTACGGTGTCTCATCACAGTGCCACATGTCTATATAATATTTGTATTCCCCATAGATTTTGTTCCTTATGGGGGTGTCATGTATCAATTACTTACATCCCTCTTTATATATAATATTTCTACCCATTCAAATTTATCCCAACACAATTGAAAGTGGGGACCTGGGGGGCCCTAATGTTGCTCATACACATTCCAACATTTATTTCAATTATTGTTGATATCCTCGAGCTGCATGTGGGCTGACCACCCACATTTTCCAATGCGATCAGTAATGAGGTGGAAGGAGTTGCATTTTCCAATGCAATCAATGGACCCTTCTTCTCAAAGCCAATGGGCACGTAGCCACTTCCTTCTCCATCCCCAAGTACCAAACTTTCACCCTCTCCATTACACGCCATCCAGGCGTATTTATTACTCAGCTTGTAATACAAAAGTGATAAGAGTACATGTCCTTAATTGTAGACATGGGCCACTTAGTCCTTCTCATGCCATTGCAAAAGACCTCCACAAGTGTCCAATAAACCACTCCCAAAACTCATCCTTGCAAATCTTGCTTGTAAACATATAGAGGTCCATAGCATGATGGTCCACCAACCCAATAATGAAGCCTCCACCATTACCTAGTTGTCCAATACCTACTAGTGCACTCCATGAATCAATTTACTTGTAAATTCAAGTCCAAAATGCTTGTATAACATCATCATATCTCCACAATATCAAGGATCATAATGCATTTCTTAGAGAATTATCATAAATAATTCAAGACCAAATGAGTCCTATACATCCCTGTGCCATCCATTAAATAAGTGTCATGGCCTTAATTTTAGCCCTTTAGTAAAAACATATACCAAGTAGATCCAACCTATTACGGGTAAGAGATGTTGAATCCAGTAAACTTAGACAGACATTTACTCCCTCATCGGGTCGTCAATGTGTGTGCAAAATTAGGTGTATATAAACACACCAGAGAACGTAAATTAAAATATATCAATGCCCATTTGAGTTATACCCCTAGAAGGCAGGGTTTTCAAAGGGGAGTGTAACTTGCCTCCAATGGGAATCTTTCCTATAACCTTGGGGGGACAGTTCACTATAATGCTTAGGCTAACTATGTCCCAAGGAAAATCATTGCAGAAGGAAGGGTACATGGTCTTGCCCCTCTTCTCAAACATAGAAAATTATAGTATAAGTGGGGGAAGTTCTTCTCTATTGCCGGTCTAGAACTAGACATGGTTCCCACACAATCTCAGAGGCAAGTGAGCATGGCTCAGAGGCTAGTGAGCATAACATAGAAATCTCATGTAGCATGGCTCACAGGCTCATCATGCAAGCTCGGAGTCTGCACCTGGTCGCCGTTCGAATGCCCTTCAGACACACAGTTCTGTGTAATGCTAACCTCTCCCCCGTGCCCATCAGTTCTCCTATCGGTACTCCCCCCCCCTTCACGATGATGCCCCCCCAGGTTCTTCCTGCTCAGATGGCTGACTGGTCCCTCTTTCAACCCCCTCACACTAGCTTTGGTTCTCTTGCCTTACCAATGTCAACAACTCCCTCCCCTCCACAGGGCCCCCAGCCTTTTCCTCTTTTCAAAAGGCTGACTTTGCTTTGGGATTTTTAGAAGCTCCCATGAGACATAATATAGTCTTCTCTTTCCATCCTCTTCAGCCCAAAGAAAAGACCTACATTTTCTCACTTTCTCCCTAATGCGATTTTTTAAAATTCCAAATGGTAGCTATATATGTAGTCATAGCTAAAAGAATATGATGGGTAATCAAAACTCGTGCATTTCACCCTAGTGGTAAGCCACTTCAATAACCTAGCTTCTATTTAAGCTTCTCTTTCATCCAATTACATCTCTATCTAATGGAGAGACTGTCTGAGGGGGGGGTTTCCTAACACTTTCGGAAGTATTACCGGAGGCCTAGGGCCACTGGTGCGAGAAGCGAGTAAGACGTGCCATAAGTGTCACTGATGGTACGTAGGTGAGTGCTTGTCGATGGTGTCAACTATGTGCAAGCGGTAGATGGTGTCAACTATGTGCAAGCAGTACAAGTGCTGAAGTGATGTGAACAAGAAGAAGACCAAAGCGGAACAACATCATGAAAGCCATCCCTCGACATGAACAGCAAGGAACTTCAACCACATGACACAGGTCCGTTGTACCAGGTGAAGGGAGAGGAGGGGAGGAGAACACAACGAAAAGAGATTTTGGAGTAGCGAGCAGAGATGGGAAGTAGCATAACTCATTAGAAAGCAAGATGACTGATACACTCCCCGAAGATACACACGAGGCGAGCTCTTGACTCTAGCCTCTCACTCCTTCACTCCCGCCTCTCGCCCCTGCCAGAATGTCCTTCTCCCTTTCCCCTTTCCCCCTCTTCACCTTCTCCTCCTCTGCTCCACCCCCCGCTACCCATCTCCTCTCCTTCTCCCTATTGGATGTCTTCTTGCACCCTTAGCCATCCTTAGCCATTCCACCGTTTGTGGGCCGCTCTGTCCTTGATGGCTTCCGCAACACTCCAGCCTGTCCTGTGTCAGTGAATCCTGTGCTCCATGTGTTCTCCTGTCTATTCCATGCACTCCTAACACTAGTTGGTTGAGAGGGTTGGTGCACCACCTATGCCTCTTAATTGTTGGACTGCTTCCCATGTGCACCAACAGGTGTATCCCGTGTACCATTGCGCCAGTACTTCCCTCTGATTGACTTTGACCATGGTGAGTCGAGGTTGAGGTTTGGCACTCTTCGGTCATGTATTGCTTCCGTCATACCCAAGTCATGTCCAGGTCAAGTCATGTCCAAGTCATGTCCATGTCATGTCCATGTCAAGTCATGTCCAAGTCTGCTGTTCCATGTCAAGTCATGTCCAAGTCTGTTCCATGTGTCCAAGATGTGAACATATGTGAACATGCTGCGACTAGGTATGACCAAGGTCTAACAACTTGGCATGTTGCTGAGGTGACCATGACGTGACCCAGGTGTGACTCTTGGTGGGTCGCCATAAACTTTGAGTACAACAGATCCCCCGCCACTATGATTCACCATCCCGGTGAATGACTGAGGATCTGTGTGAGAGAAAGTTAAGTATAAATTACAAATAAGAAAGTGACCTTGTGGCTGATATCCCAAAACTGAAAAGAAAGGGCTCATGGCCTTACAACTGTAAAACTGAAAAAAAAACTGGCTCATGGCCATACAACTCCAAAATTCCTTATTTACATGAGACTGCAGAATCCAAATGGACAGAGCTCGCAAAAAGAAATGCCGAACTAAAAGATCTAGGAGCTACTGCTTGCTGGATGAAGGTCAGGGAGGGGGAGGGGATGGGTGTGGTGGGTGTGCTGATGTTCCGGGGCTGGTCCTTGCCTCTTCCTCGACTGTGTCCATGAGGTTGCGGATGTCCTCGTATTTGGATTTATACCTGTGGTAGCCAGACCTGTAATGTTCACATCGAGATTTGAGAGCAGCATTTTCATCTTGCAGCTCATGGAAGTTGTCCTGCAACTTGGAATGTGAAACTTGGAGATGGTCTTTCGCCTCGCGATTCTGCTTCATTTGACTCTGCACCACCTCCACCTGTTGATCCACAGTAAGCTTATCCGCAGCCAGTAAGGTGTATCTGTCCTGTAGGGCAGCAAGCTCCCGCTGAATTTGAGCCTGTTGGGCTGAATGGTGGTCCTCCAAAACTTTCTTGGTGGCTGTCCACTCTGCCTCCTTTGCTACAAGACTTTGCTGAAACTCGTCGTGCTGAGTTTTCCACGCAGCCTCCCTTGCCTGTAGAATTGCTCCCCACTCCGATTTTTTCATTTGCAATGTTGTATCCCATTCTTTATGCATGCTGGCTACCTGCTTCTCATGTTCCAAGCGGAGGTGTTGCTTCTGTGACAGAAGCTTGCAAACCTGACCCGTAGTATTAAAGAGGGAGGCACCCATCTGAATGAAGCTGTCATCTATAATGCGCTGAGCCATATGAAGGGACCTTTTAACCCATGCATACCTGTCCCGATAGGTCATTCGGCCAGCCATGTCAATAAGTTCGCCATATTCCTCGAAGGCCGCTTTCATCCCCTCTTGCTTTGGGTCCTCAAGAGCTGCCACTAGAGCCAGTGTGTCGATGTCTAGGTAACAGCTTGGAGCTTGGGATACCTTCTTGTTGGAAGCGATTGTCTCTTGCAAGGGAAGTGTGAAAATTTGGTCCAGGTCCTCCTCCTCCATGCAAACAGGAGACCGCTTCCGCTTTAATGCATACAGTAGCCGTTTGTGTTCCTGGCTCTGTTCCTCTATCTGGGCCTCATGGGTGAATAGATCTCCCGAGGAGGTTGCGAAGTAGGTATCCAACATATCATTTTGAGGAAGTGGAGGACAATCCGCTGGAAAAGGTATCTTACCCCCAGCAAAAATAACCTCGTTTCCAGTAAGTCCTGTCCAGCAGCCTCCATACTTGGTTCAGGGGTCAGTCGTCGAGACACTCGGGGTGGTGTCTTCGCATCACTAGTGGCTCTCAAAGTAAGATTCAAGTTCAATAACCTGTGTCGTTCTGATGCCTCTCCATCAAGAGATTCCAAGGCAGAGGTGCCTGCTGCCGTAACGGTGCCTGCTGCCGTAACGGCTGTCGAGGGATCCCCCTGAGTTGGGGGATTAATGTGCATATCTTTGCACCCTACTGACCCTGATGAGATGATCGGAGGGGAAATGGTCATGACTGCAGGTGAGGTAAGTGGTAATGTCCTGCCATGGTGGGTGAGACCTGAGGAGGGCAGGGGAGTGACCGGAAGAACATCATCAGGGAAATCACAATCTGCCTCAAAGGGGATGGATGGAGAGGCGACTCCTGCATGAGCAACTGATGGCAAAGCTCCAGAGGCTGGCCCAAGAGGGAATGGCTCAGAAACCTGTTGTACAGATGTGGGTGGAGCAAGAGTGGGAATGGGGATTGGAGATGCAGATGTGGGGGGAGCAAGAGTGGGAACGGGGACTGGAGATGCTGATGTGGGGGGAGCAAGAGTGGGAATGGGGACTGGAGAGGAAGAGAGAACAGAGACTGATGCAGCAGAGGCCGAGGACGTGGAGCCGCACGAAGGGCCAGTGGAGCTGATCTGAGAGGATGAAGCATATGAAGGTGGAGGAAAAAGTGCACGCGTTGCAGCCCGCCACTGGTGCAAGAGGTAGGTGAGGTGAGGTCCACAAGTACAGGTGTGTGTGCTTCGACGTGTGCGATTTCGAACAGTGGCCCGGAATGTTGAATAAAAGAGGGATGCAAAATCATACTGAGT
Source organism: Dipteris shenzhenensis (assembly GCF_047967505.1). Lineage (NCBI taxonomy): Eukaryota > Viridiplantae > Streptophyta > Polypodiopsida > Gleicheniales > Dipteridaceae > Dipteris > Dipteris shenzhenensis. Next base: position 33,977,240 of record NC_141609.1, on the reverse strand, counting down.
GATGGTGAAGAGAGCATTGAGAGCAGGACGGATACCTTTCGTGATGTAGTAATGCCCGGGTGCTGAATAGAAGTGAGTGAAGAAGTAGCGTGTGATCACTGCTTCTCTGCTTCCACCTTCCAAAACCTTTTTGCAATCATATCCCCTCCTGTTGGGTTTGCACTGTGAAAGGAATGAAAGGAGATGTGGTGAATCGTCGGAAGGAGTCTGAATAGGGAGAGCAGGGAGCCCCATTTACTGTGAGACCAAATTGGGTGTGAGAAGCTGCCTGGAGCCCATGAACTCAAAAGTGTCTGTGACATAGTCATAAGATCTGATGAACCCTGTACACAGTTCCACATCCACCGGAGGGAAGATGACCTTTTCGAACTCAGTTAGACTGAGGGTCTGGATCTCGGAAGATGTCAATACAGAGGATAGTTTGAGGTTCGGATCAAGAAGAGGTTTAAACATAACCCGAATGTGGGAGACAGGAGGGGTGGTTACCGAAGGGCTCTGTATCTTCGTTGGCCCACCCGACCCTTCTGAATGTGGTCTCCGTGCAGAGGGGGTGTAATTTGAGCCCCCATGGTCGAAAGAGGAGGCACTGGAGCTCTGAGAGTGGAAAAGAACCCCCCGCTGCTGTCTTGATTGCGGTGGCTCTCCATCCGAGATGATAGTGATCTCCGGACCAAGATGGGAATGTATCACTGATGAAGTCGGTCCTGCTAATGAAGTCGGCCCTACCGATGAAGTTGGCCTTGCTGATGAAAGTAGCTCTGCTGATGAAGTCGGCCTAGCTGATGTAGTCGGCCCTGCTGAGGCTGTAGGCATGGGTGATGTCATGTGCACTGCAGAGGCTGCCTGAGATGTCATGGCAGTATAGAAAGGAATGAAGAGCTTATCTCTGGGCAACCGTGGCTTATACTTGGACTTCTTCTCGAGCATGAAGAAGAACAAGAGGTAAAGTAAAAGCTAATGACGAAGCAGGAAAGGAAGCTGATGACGAAGCAGGAAGGTGAGTGATGACAAGGCAAGAAAGGAAGCAGGAAGGGAAGGGGAGCTGGTGACGAGGTAGGGGAGCTGTTGTCGAGGGCTTGAAGCAGGAAGGGAAGGGGAGCTGGTGACGAGGTAGGGGGGCTATTGTCAAGGTGTTGGCAAGCCCGCTGAGATAGAACGAGATAGTGGGGCAGGTGGTGACATGAGGGGGAGCTGATGGTGATGAGAAGGGAAGCTGATGGAGAAGCACGGAGGCTAGAAAGGAAGCAGGAAAGGAAGGGGCGTTAATGACGAGGCGAGAAGGAAGTTGGCTAGATGATAACGAGAAGGGGAGTCAATGTCGAGGTCCAGAGAGGAAGCTAGCGAGGTGCTAGTGAGGAGGGGAGCTGGCCAGGTGATAACGAGAAGGGGAGTCGATGACGAGGTCCAGAGAGGAAGCTGGCGAGGTGCTAGTGAGGAGGGGAGCTGGCCAGGTGATAACGAGAAGGGGAGTCGATGACGAGGTCCAGAGAGGAAGCTGGCGAGGTGCTAGTGAGGAGGGGAGCTGGCCAGGTGATAACGAGAAGGGGAGTCGATGACGAGGTCCAGAGAGGAAGCTGGCGAGGTGCTAGTGAGGAGGGGAGCTGGCCAGGTGATAACGAGAAGGGGAGTCGATGACGAGGTCCAGAGAAGAAGCTGGCGAGGTGCTAGTGAGGAGGGGAGCTGGCCAGGTGATAACGAGAAGGGGAGTCGATGACGAGGTCCAGAGAGGAAGCTGGCGAGGTGCTAGTGAGGAGGGGAGCTGGCCAGGTGATAACGAGAAGGGGAGTCGATGACGAGGTCCAGAGAGGAAGCTGGCGAGGTGCTAGTGAGGAGGGGAGCTGGCCAGGTGATAACGAGAAGGGGAGTCGATGACGAGGTCCAGAGAGGAAGTTGGCGAGGTGCTAGTGAGGAGGGGAGCTGGCCAGGTGATAACGAGAAGGGGAGTCGATGATGAGGTCCAGAGAGGAAGCTGGCGAGGTGCTAGTGAGGAGGGGAGCTGGTTAGGTGATAACGAGAAGGGAGAAGGGGAATTGCGATGGAGGGAGGGCTGCAGGAGAAGGCTGCAGGAGAATTGCGATGGAGGGAGGGCTGCAGGAGAAGGCGCTGGAGGGGAGGCTGCAGGCTGCTGTAGGATGGCGATGGAGGGAGAGCTACAGGAGAAGGCTGCAGGAGAATTGCAATGGAGGGAGGCTGCAGGAGAAGGCGTTGGAGGGGAGGCTGCAGGGCTGCTGTAGGATGGCGATGGAGGGAGAGCTGTAGGATGGCGATGGAGGGAGAGCTGCAGGAGAAGGCTGCAGGAGAATTGCGATGGAGGGAGGCTGCAGGAGAAGGCGCTGGAGGGGAGGCTGCAGGGCTGTTGTAGGATGGCGATGGAGGGAGAGCTGTAGGATAGCGATGGAGGAAGAGCTGCAGGAGAATTGCGATGGAGAGAGGCTGCAGGAGAAGGCGCTGGAGGGGAGGCTGCAGGGCTGTTGTAGGATGGCGATGGAGGGAGAGCTGTAGGATAGCGATGGAGGGAGAGCTGCAGGAGAAGGCTGCAGGAGAATTGCGATGGAGGGAGGGCTGCAGGAGAAGGCGTTGGAGGGGAGGCTACAGGCTGCAGCAGGAGGATTGCGATGAAGGGAGAGTCTACAGGAGAAGGCGCTAGAGGGGAGGCTGCAGGGCTGTTGTAGGATGGCGATGGAGGGAGAGCTGTAGGATAGCGATGGAGGGAGAGCTGCAGGAGAAGGCTGCAGGAGAATTGCGATGGAGGGAGGGCTGCAGGAGAAGGCGTTGGAGGGGAGGCTGTAGGCTGCAGCAGGAGGATTGCGATGAAGGGAGAGTCTGCAGGAGAAGGCTGTAGGAGAATTGCGATGGAGGGAGGCTGCAGGAGAAGGAGGGAGGCTGCAGGAGAAGGCGCTGGAGGGGAGGCTGCGTATGGTTTCGTTGTTTGGAGGGGGACAGCCAAGAGATCCAAATTTAGAAAAGTAAGCCAAAAATAGCATGAGGGGGCTGCAAGATGCAGTGGAGGAGGTGGATGAGCTGATCCCAAGGATCCACGCTGAGTTTAGCCAGATGCTAAATATAGCACTGGTTGGAATTGGGAGATAAAGGACAGACGCTGAATTTGGTGGCTAAATATAGCCTTGGTGGGAGGGGGTAGGTGAGAGAAAAAGCGGTGTGGGCAAGAGGAAATATTTGAATGAACACGGTGGAAAAATTGGAATTTGAATTTTACTCTCTCTTGTATAGGATATTGGATGAGGGTGTCATAGAGGTGAATGAGGTTGAATGAGGCTGAAGGAGGGATGAACCAAGGGTGAACCAAGGATGAACAAGGGGTGACATTGGTGTGCCCATAGGTGACTGAGGGTGAAAGCGGCAAGAGGTGACCTAGGGTGAACAGGGGAGGAACAAGGGGTGACATAGGGAGGAGCATAGGTGACAGAGAGTGAGCTTGGGGGGTGACATAGGAATGAACAAGGGTGAACTAGGAGTGCACAGGGGTGACCTAGGAGTGAACATAGGTGACCCAGGAGTGAACATGGGTGACAGAGAGGTCAACATGGGGATTTGACATAGGAGTGAACAGGGGTGACCTAGGAGTGAACAGGGGTGACCTAGGAGTGAACATGGGTGACCTGGAGGTGAACATGGGTGACAGAGAGGTGAACATGGGTGACAGAGAGGTGAACATGGGGAGTTGACATAGGAGTGAACAGGGGTGACCTAGGAGTGAAGAGGGGTGACCTAGGAGTGAACATGGGTGACAGAGAGGTGAACATGGGGAGTTGACATAGGAGTGAACAGGGGTGACCTGGGAGTGACCTTGGGTGACAGAGAGGTGAACATGGGGAGTTGACATAGGAGTGAACAGGGGTGACCTAGAGGTGAACAGGGGTGACCTGGAGGTGAACATGGGTGACAGAGAGGTGAACATGGGAATTTGACAGAGGAGTGAACAGGGGTGACCTAGAGGTGAACAAGGGTGACCTGGAGGTGAACATGGGTGACAGAAAGGTGAACATGGGGAGTTGGCATAGGAGTGAACAGGGGTGACCTAAGAGTGAAGAGGGGTGACCTGGAGGTGAACATGGGTGACAGAGAGGTGAGCATGGGAATTTGACAGAGGAGTGAACAGGGGTGACCTAGAGGTGAACAAGGGTGACCTGGAGGTGAACATGGGTGACAGAAAGGTGAACATGGGGAGTTGACACAGGAGTGAACAGGGGTGACCTAGGAGTGAAGAGGGGTGACCTAGAGGTGAACATGGGTGACAGAGAGGTGAACATGGGGATTTGACATAGGAGTGAACAGGGGTGACCTAGGAGTGAAGAGGGGTGACCTGGAGGTGAACATGGGTGACAGAGAGGTGAACATGGGGAGTTGACAGAGGAGTGAACAGGGGTGACCTGGGAGTGAACAAGGGTGACCTAGGAGTGAACATGGGTGACCTGGAGGTGAACATGGGTGACAGAGAGGTGAACATGGGTGACAGAGAAATGAACATGGGGAGTTGACATAGGAGTGAACAGGGGTGACCTAGGAGTGAAGAGGGGTGACCTAGGAGTGAACATGGGTGACAGAGAGGTGAACATGGGGAGTTGACATAGGAGTGAACAGGGGTGACCTGGGAGTGACCTTGGGTGACAAAGAGGTGAACATGGGGAGTTGACATAGGAGTGAACAGGGGTGACCTAGAGGTGAACAGGGGTGACCTGGAGGTGAACATGGGTGACAGAGAGGTGAACATGGGAATTTGACAGAGGAGTGAACAGGGGTGACCTAGAGGTGAACAAGGGTGACCTGGAGGTGAACATGGGTGACAGAAAGGTGAACATGGGGAGTTGACATAGGAGTGAACAGGGGTGACCTAGGAGTGAAGAGGGGTGACCTGGAGGTGAACATGGTTGACAGAGAGGTGAACATGGGAATTTGACAGAGGAGTGAACGGGGTTGACCTAGAGGTGAACAAGGGTGACCTGGACGTGAACATGGGTGACAGAAAGGTGAACATGGGGAGTTGACATAGGAGTGAACAGGGGTGACCTAGGAGTGAAGAGGGGTGACCTGGAGGTGAACATGGGTGACAGAGAGGTGAACATGGGGATTTGACATAGGAGTGAACAGGGGTGACCTAGGAGTGAAGAGGGGTGACCTGGAGGTGAACATGGGTGACAGAGAGGTGAACATGGGGAGTTGACAGAGGAGTGAACAGGGGTGACCTAGAGGTGAACAGGGGTTACAGAGAGGTGAACATGGGGAGTTGACAGAGGAGTGAACAGGGGTGACCTGGGAGTGAACAAGGGTGACAGAGAGGTGAACCTGAGTGACAGAGAGGTGAAGAAGGATTAAGGAGGAGGTTGTGTCAGAGAAGGCAAGGGCTATCTCCGTCTTGCCAGAGAAGGAAAACTCAGTTTTTTATTGGTCTCTCACCAAAGAGTGCAACGGGGTAGAGAGTAGAAGCTTGACAGGGTTAGGAAAGGGAATACATTGTTGTGGTTTGAATAAATAGAAATTCAACTAATAGGAATGGAAATCCTTATCCAAAGAGAGAGAGTCAATGTGGATGATACTTCTTTACCCGTGAGCCATTTACAGGTGCTGGTAACTTCTTGCCCTCCAAGGTGGCCAAATAAACCCCTCCACTGGGAATAATCCTTGTGATAAAGAAGGGCCCTGTCCAACCACTGACAAATTTGGGTTTATGCTTCAGGAACTTACTGGAATATAACAAGACCAAGCTGCCAACTTGGAATTCCCTCTTCCTGAGATTTCTGTCATGCCATGCCTTCTGCCTTCTTTGCCAGACTTCCTGAGCCAGGATCGCTTCACGACGATGTTCATCCAAGCCTTCAAGATCCCATAATCTCTCAAGTGTGCATGCCTCCAAGTTATCATCCATCTCTGCCATGACCCTAGTGGTCTTCATGTGGAACTCATAGGGCATAACCGCCTCCAAGCCGTAAACTAGCTAGAAGGGTGAATATCCAGTGCTAGCCTTGTATGCGGTTCTGTAAGCAAAAAGAGCAGCTGGTAGTAGAATATCCCAATCTGTCAAGGAATGAAGGCATAACCAAGCCACAATATGAGACATGGCCCGATTGGAGCTCTCGGCCAAACCATTGGCTCGAGGGTAGTATGAACTAGAGGTCTTGTGAACAATTTGCAGTTGGGTGATGAGGTCACCGATGACATCATTGAGAAAGTGGGTACCTCTGTCACTCATCAATTCCACAGGACATCCAAACCTAGAAATGATTTGATCATACAAGAATGAGGCCACAACTTGAGCAGTGCAGGTCTTCACGGCCTTAGCCTCCACCCATTTAGTGCCATAATCAGTAGCAATCAGAGCATACTTGTTCCCTCTTCGAGTTGCAGGAGAGATGGGTCCAACAAAATCCAATCCCCATCTATAGAAGGGGGGTACAGGGCTGGATGGCTGAAGGGGAAGGTACTCCCGTCGGGTAGAGGCTTCGGCCCCCCTCTTTGACATGAGTCACAGCAGCGCACATAAGCATAGCAGTCTTGGAATAGCTTTGGCCACCACAACCCAGAGCGCATTATCTTTCTAACAGTGGCCTCTGGTGCCATATGACCTCCCCCCATTCCTGAGTGAGCCTCCTGAAGGATGTCTTGTGTTTCATGAGGGAACACACACCTCCTCAAAATGTGGTCCTTCCCCAACTTGTACAGCTGACCCGCGATCAATTTGAAAGGGGCAGCCTGAAGAATCTGCCTCCGCTTTTGTGCTGGAGTTAACCCTTTGGAGAACTCCCCTGTAGACAACAAGTGTACAATGTTTGCATACCATGGGGGAAAGCTATCCACAGCAAACAGGCAGTTATCTTTTGGTATTGTGGCATCGACACGGAAGAGGCCCACATCTGGAAGGTCATCATCAACTCCTATGGCTGCTTCACCTGAAGAGATCCTTGACAAGTGGTCTGCTGGTTGATGTAATCGGCCTGCTCTCACTAGGATGTCAAAGTCAAACTCTTGAAATAGAAGAATCCACCTACTCACTCTCCCCCCAAGCGTTGGTTTGTTCAATAAGTACTTGAGAGCTTGATGATCAGTAATGATGATAAACTTACTGCCCAAGAGATAGTGCCGATACTTTGTCATGGCATAGACCATGCCCAAGCCCTCGCGTTCAGTGGTGCTATAGTTTCTTTCTGCTCCATTGAGTTGTCTGCTTGCAAAGTACACAGGTAGGTCGAGTTTGTGCTCTTCATCTGGTTGGGCCAATATCGCCCCAATGGCCAGCCCACTTGCATCTACATGCACATGAAAAATGACATCCCATTGAGGTTGCCGCAAGATGGGTGCCTTTACTAGATGATCCTTGAGGTTGTCAAACGCCAGTTGTTGAGGTGCCGACCAGTTGAAGGACTGCTCCTGCCGAAGGAGTTCCGTCAACGCCACCGCTATGTCGGCATAGAACCTGATGAATCTTATATAATAACCCACATGTCCCAAAAAAGACTTGACTTCTCTGGGTGTGCGAGGAATAGGCAAGGTCAATATCACTTCCACCTTTGCTGGGTCCGTGGTCATTCCCTTAGCTGAGACGATGTGGCCAAGGAGGACCCCTCGCAAGGCGAGGAAGAAGCATTTGTCCGGATTCAAGCACCACCTAGCTTCTCTGCACTTATCAAAAACCCACCTCAACTTACTCATGTGATCAGTCTGAATAGCAGGTTCGAGGTGAGAAGCATTCTTACCATTGAACACAGAGAAGTCATCCAAGAATACCTCAAGGAACTTTTCGATGTTCTCTTGGAAGAGTTTGGTGACAAGATGTTGAAACGTGGCCGGTGCATTGCATAGACCAAAAGGCATCATCCGGTAAGCATAAGTTCCCCATTGGGTGACGAAGGTAGTCTTTAACTGATCTTGCTCTCGCACCCGAACCTGGTTATACCCACTGTATCCATCCATGAAGGAGTAGAGAGCATGACCAGCTACGGTTTCTAGCACCCTGTCAGTGAAGGGGAGAGGAAACCTATCCCGACGTGTGGCGGTATTCAAACTCCTATAGTCGACACAAACTCGGAGTTGTCCAGTCTCTCTTTTGGGTACCACTACGATGCCACTAAGCCATTCGGAGTACTCAACAGGGTAGATCAACCCTGCTTGCTCCATCTTTTGAATATCAGCATGGACAGCCTTGCCATAGTTAGGATTCATGCGATATGGTCCCCTGATCACCGGCTCAGCTTCCGGATATAGATCGATGCGATGTTCCATGAACTCAATGGGTACTCCCTTTAAATCCTTATATGACCAGGCAAAGACATCAACATACTCTTGAAAAAAATCAGACAATGCAGCAAGGAGATAGTCATGTTTCCAGACCCAACTGGCTACCTTAAGATGTCGCGGTTGGTCTTCTGTCCCTATGTTCAGATACCTCCAATCCCTGGCATGGTCAACCTGAGGTATGCTTCCTGATGTGGAGTTGTTCGGTTCTTCTACTCCCACTGCTGGGTGCACAGGAGAATCATCTAGAGAAAAATTCCCCACTACTTCTTCCATCCAAGAGCTCGGATAGGACGGTTGGGTGTGTTCTCGAAATGGTTGAAATGTAGAGGCAACAGTTGTGCCCATTCTCTTCTTTCCTTTTTGTGCTTGCTTGAGCATTCCTCTATATGGTAGTCCAACCACCTCGTATGTAGTGTCATGAACCTCCTGTGTCGTTGGGGAGTCAGCTTCTGACATATATAAGTCGAGTAGAACAAGGTCCGTGACATCTTCTTCTCCCTGTATGCTGTGTGTGGGCTTGCCTTGAAGGTCTGAAGTTCCAGACTCCAGTGTGAATGTGGACGGCTCCTTCAAATTGTCCGGCCTCTTGACCCCTCCTAGGTTGGTCAGATTGCATAATGGATTCAATAACCCTTCCAAGAGTCATTTCCGGTACCTCCTGCCTTTGAATGACATCAGTAAGTAGGTGGTCATCCTCTTCTTCTGCAGATCCATGAGTGTATTCTCCAATACCATCATTGTGCTCAGCCAGCCCATGATCTATGTGGTCATCTTCTTCTTCCATAGATTCATGAGTGTTCTCTTCAGGACCATCATTATGCTCCGCTCGCTCATCATCTTCTTGCATAGGATCCTCTTCCTCCTCTGTTGTGACCCCATGGTCATTTTCTTGGTGTGAGGCATCCATGTCATGTGCATCCATTGCTTCCATTGCTGCTTCATGGTCTTGTCTTTGAGTCACCCTGGTGACCTCCCCACCACTTGGTCTGGTACTTGCGGACATCATTCGCTGATACATGTGGGGATTATTAAGAAGGCCAAAAGGCATCCGTTCATACATGAGATCAGCCAAACCAGGTGGGGAAGAGGCTTCCTGGCTCACCTCCTGCGCATTCCGTGAAGTACCAAAATGGGCTTCAGGATCCTCTTCTGGACACAAGTCCACCATGTTGATGGCTAAGGATCCCAAGGCCCCCATCCAATCCAAGTTGACAACTTCTTCCTCATCTGGTCTAGCATGTTCCAACAAGTACATCAAGCTCTCACCAACATCTCGTGCCGCTGTTACATCGGTTTCACCTTGGAAGGGTGAGTCCTCCACATAGGCCAACTCTTCTTCCTGTAGGGGCCAATCCCCAAGTGCCCATCGCTCCTCTTCCACCCCTTCTTCTTCTTCAAAATCCTCTTCCCCAAGTTCCACAGGTCGGTGGCGGGCCCTTCCAGTAACCATGTCTATTTCTAAGGATGTGGATCCCAAAGGTAGTCGAACTTCATCACTTGACCAATCTTGAATGGCCTTTGCTGAGCGTAACCATGGTCTACCAAGAAGTAGAGGATAAGTCTGCTCACCCTCCGTCATATTAAGTACAACAAAATTGGACAGGAATGTAACTCCCCCAATCTTCATGTGAACACCTTTTACAGCCCCCATAGGCTTCACCTTGCGTTGATCCGCCATGCGTACTTGGAAATGTACGTCAGTTGTCAATTTCAAACCCAGTTGTTGAAGAGTACCTCTCGGCATGATGTTTACTGCTGCCCCACCATCCAAGAAAACATCTTTCAGCTCCACCCCATTGATCTCCACTGCGAGCTTGGGACTTTGTTCACATGTGAGGGCAGCATAGGCTGAGCAATTGTCTAGTGTTACTCCATCTTGAACTGTTACTGTCTCTGGTGTGGGTCCGCCCTGAATAGATCCCCTTTGGCGCTTTCCTAGCATGCGATTCAAAAATGCAATAGTCTGATGCTTGATATGTGGAGACAATTGACAGAGTTGTCGTAAGGTGATATTGGGCCTAAAATCCATCAAGTCATCCATCAAAGAATAGGGCTGGACAGTAGCAGCAATCTTTTGTGCCTTCATCCGCCGAGCTTCTGGCCGAGGGTCGAAGCTTACGCGAGGGAGAGGAGGTGCCTCTGGATTCTCAGTCAATATTTCCTGTGGTGACTCTCCCATCACCCATTTCCCCTTTTCTTTGGCACTACTAGGCTTCACCCCTTTTTCCTTCTCTTGCTTCATTGTGCTTCCTGAGTGGAAAAGGTGGATGGGCCTGCCTGCGACTCTTCACGTTTTTGCCCTGAAGTTGTCACTTCTGTTGCAAACCTCACTATTTTGGACTTGCGGGAAGGAAACTGAGGTGTGACTCCTTCATCTTCAGAACTAGATTGAACATCTTTGGTGACACTCCTAATCACCTCCTGATACCTTGAAGGCATAGATTGCTCACTTGGAGCTGAGGTAGTTTTAGAGCTATTGATAGGTCCTGATGGCTGTGGGGCCCTTTGGGTCCTTTCTAATCCAGTTACAGGAGAGGACAAGGGCAATGTAGTCTTGTGCCCACTGTCCACCTTGGAGGAAGGAGGTGGGGATGCTCTTCTAGTGACTGAGCTGGTATTAGTTGGTGATGAGGCCTCCGATATTGATGTTGAATCATCCTTACTACTGTCACCCTTCATTTGTGACCTAGTCACAGCTCCCAACACTGCACCAATCAAATGGGGTTTGTCACCCTCCCCCGCCACTACTACGTCAACCATGTTGACTTGCGATGTTAATTCCCTTCTGCCATTGGGACAATCTCTGGTGTAGTGGTCATTTGTGTTGCACTGTGTACAAGAGGGTCCCCCAAATGGTTGTGTACAATCATCTTGGTAATGGCCGTACTCGCCACATCTATAGCACATGATGGGCGTGCGAAAGTTGGTACCTCTGCCTCCACGTCCACCTCGGAACCCACCCCGTCGACCGCGAACATAAGGGGGGCCATATCCACCCCCTGACATAGGTGGTTGATACTGTGCATAGTAGGGCGGAGGGTAGAAGTATGGAGCCCCAAATTCACTAGGAGTAGGAGCTTGGAGCAAAGGAGGATTAGGAGGATTAGGAAGTAGTGGAGGTGGAATGATAGGGTGGGTGGGTGGTTCAGGCGCCTTCACAGGGGCTGAAGCTAGGGGTACTGGCCCTGAAGTGGTCGGTGCAGCTTTGTTGATTGTAGCCACCAGTGGCTCCCCAATTGGATACTCCGGCAAAAGCTTCCTCAACCCCTTAAGATACCTACACTCGGAGGCATCATGTCCATGAATTTCACAAAATGTGCAAAAGGAGGTTGGGGTGGGTACCTTACGCTTCGATGGACATTCCCAGTAGCCATGGCCAGAACCCTTGCAGTCGGTGCACCAGAGACCACTTCGTAATCTGAGCTTCAAAGGGTGACGGTCCATCCACTTTTGTTCTGTCTTTCAGACCTTCTTTGATTTCTTCTAATTCCTTCTTGAGTTGCTGCCATGCCTGTGAGCCCTCTTCTCTCGGAAGTTGGGCGGTCTGAGCGGGTGTTGAGGTGAAACTTAACTGGGACCGTTCCATCTTCACCGCTTCCCTCAGAAATTCTTGTAGTGAGGCATGCTCAGGAAGTTTGTCAACCAGCCTTATAGCAATGGTGGAGGGTAAAGCCTTCAAAAACCACCCCTTCATGACGGCGTCATTGGGTGGCACCGACATCTTTGCCGCCAAGACCCTCATCCTTGTGTACATCTCAGAGATGCTCTCTCCAGGCTTCATGGTGTCAGTGGATAACTCTTGGACAATCATGTGTTCGAATTTTTCCAACTTGAAAGTGCGTAAGAATTCCTCCCTTAGGTCTGTCCACGTCTGGAAGTGGTCCGGAGGAAATTGACTGTACCATACATCCGCAGCATCCTCCAATGACGAGGGAAAGATGTGAAGGAACACATGCTCATTCTCCACACCTTTAGCTCTACATGCTGTGAGGAACTTCCTCACATGAGCTTCCGCATCTTCATGGAGGTGGCCTTTGAACTTTTGAGTCTTCACGTGGACCTTGTTGAGTAGCTCGAGAAGTCTAGCTCTGTCTGGAGGACTGAGAACGGCCATCCCCACTTGAGAGGTTGGAGAGGGGGCCATCCCCACCCGAGAGGTTGGAGAGGATGCAAGAGTTGGAGGGAGTCCCGATGGGGCTGTAATGAGTGTTGGTGCTCCCGAGGAGGAGACCACCCCGACAACCCCTCCTGTGGAGGACCACAATGGAGAAGTCACTACTAATGTAGTCATAGAGGAAGTGTACCCAGATGGTAGGGCGTAAGTGGGGGGTCTCGGTGTTGCAGAAGGAAAGGGTGAGAACATGGAAGATGTGGGGGTGAAAGAGGATGGGAGAGCATTTGGGAAAGAGAGGGACGGAGTTGAAGTCATGGATGAGTAAGCAGAAGGGAAGGAAGAAGGTGGTGGAAAAGGCAACACCGGTGTGGATGGAAAGGGAGATGAAACCATCATGGCAGGTAAAGGCATGGCCGGAGCAAAAGTACCCCCCAATGGAATAGATGTAGAAGAAGGATTAGCAAGGAGCCCGGAGCTATGCATAACAGATGAGGTAGCAGCTTGTCCACAAGAGGTTGAGGCGGGAGCAGATGGAGTCACCACTCCGGTAGAAGAGGTGGTTGATGAAGACATCATTGCAGGAGGAGGAGAGGGGCTGCCTTGACCTTGATGAGTCCCTGAGGAGGCCTCGTCCTTAGTACCCTCTTCTTTCACCTGTTCTCCGCTTTGCACTTCTTCTTCTCCGGAGTCCGAATCTGACCACCAGGGTTCTTGTTGGTCCAAGTCAATGAGAGTGTCGATGAAGTTACTTGCTCTGGCTACTGCTCCAATGGGCTCACTTTGTGCTCGAGTTGAGGACTTCGCAAACTTACGTCGCACGTAATGCTTCTTGTACCTAGTTTGGTCTGCCGGAAGTCTTTTCTCCACTCTCCTCAAGTACCTCCTAGTTCTCTCACTAGCTCCTTCAAATGTTTCAGAACTACTCGGCATAAGACCTCTCTCTAGGACCCTAGATCACCACTTCACTCGTGCTACTCAACACCAGCAGTGTCCCACCGTGATCGCCATAAACTGTCTGAGGGGGGGGTTTCCTAACACTTCCGGAAGTATTACCGGAGGCCTAGGGCCACTGGTGCGAGAAGCGAGTAAGACGTGCCATAAGTGTCACTGATGGTACGTAGGTGAGTGCTTGTCGATGGTGTCAACTATGTGCAAGCGGTAGATGGTGTCAACTATGTGCAAGCGGTACAAGTGCTGAAGTGATGTGAACAAGAAGAAGACCAAAGCGGAACAACATCATGAAAGCCATCCCTCGACATGAACAACAAGGAACTTCAACCACATGACACAGGTCCGTTGTACCAGGTGAAGGGAGAGGAGGGGAGGAGAACACAACGAAAAGAGATTTTGGAGTAGCGAGCAGAGATGGGAAGTAGCATAACTCATTAGAAAGCAAGATGACTGATACACTCCCCGAAGATACACACGAGGCAAGCTCTTGACTCTAGCCTCTCACTCCTTCACTCCCGCCTCTCGCCCCTGCCAGAATGTCCTTCTCCCTTTCCCCTTTCCCCCTCTTCACCTTCTCCTCCTCTGCTCCACCCCCCGCTACCCATCTCCTCTCCTTCTCCCTATTGGATGTCTTCTTGCACCCTTAGCCATCCTTAGCCATTCCACCGTTTGTGGGCCGCTCTGTCCTTGATGGCTTCCGCAACACTCCAGCCTATCCTGTGTCAGTGAATCCCGTGCTCCATGTGTTCTCCTGTCTATTCCATGCGCTCCTGACACTAGTTGGTTGAGAGGGTTGGTGCACCACCTATGCCTCTTAATTGTTGGACTGCTTCCCATGTGCACCAAGAGGTGTATCCCGTGTACCATTGCGCTAGTACTTCCCTCTGATTGACTTTGACCATGGTGAGTCGAGGTTGAGGTTTGGCACTCTTCGGTCATGTATTGCTTCCGTCATACCCAAGTCATGTCCAGGTCAAGTCATGTCCAAGTCATGTCCATGTCATGTCCATGTCAAGTCATGTCCAAGTCTGTTCCATGTCAAGTCATGTCCAAGTCTGTTCCATGTGTCCAAGATGTGAACATATGTGAACACGCTGCGACTAGGTATGACCAAGGTCTAACAACTTGGCATGTTGCTGAGGTGACCATGACGTGACCCAGGTGTGACTCTTGGTGGGTCGCCATAAACTTTGAGTACAACAGAGACCAATGCCCAAAGGAGCACTTTCCTGTACCCACCCTGCAAGTGTGTCTTTCAAGGTTCAAAATGAGAATATATCAAAAGAAAGTTTCTTGGAATCTCTACAGAGGATGACGGAGACTACTACACAACCCACAGGTGTTACCCCCAAGCACAGAGGAAGAACAAACCATTGCCTCTACCCTATCGTGTCGGGCATGGTTGTTATTAAGGTTATCACCCATGTGGTACTCAAAGAGGAGACACAAGATGCAGATTCACGATTTATACTTCTATCCTACTTCTATTCTTGAAAGCTTCTTCTCCCCTTTTTTATTGACCAAGGGTAGAGAACTTATCATGATGTAAAAAGTTATCTTGACAAAATTATATAAAATCGCATTTTGGGGGGGAAAAATAAAAGTCGGCTACTGTTTATTATTTATTATTTATTATTTTCAAAGATACACCATTCTAGAACAAAAGTAACCCTCAAGGCCTCTAGATGCAAAATTCTCAAAAGTCCATGACTAGTTCCCGCTTGGCACAAACGTCTCTAATGATGGAATGAAGCATACGAGATCCAAAATCCCACTCATAAAGAGGCAACATGATTCTTAGTAGAAGCCATAAACATAAGGGGAGTGAAAAACACTTCATATCAGTCTGTAAGACTCTCACCCTTGTGAGCTGACAAGTGATGTAGGACTAGACAAGGCATGTGGTAGTAATGTTGCGCATATGTGAACCACTTATAATGGAAAAATATATATTTCTCATATGTTGGAATCAATCATTAGCATAGATCTATGCCAAGAAGAAGCCTCTATAGTAGCCTCACTATAGAGAATAGAACATTTGGATCTTCACCTATAACTTGTACGAGAACTAGAAGCCCCAACAACACTAAATAAGATATGGAAGGCAAAGATATTCATTGCAAACTACTATGGATGACAATGAGGAACTCAGAAGAAAAATAATACAACTCAAATGCAACATCACTTCATATAGAACTAGACGTGACAGACATTGCACCCACGCAAGCTGTGTAAGAGAACACTATGACGACTAAAGCTGTTGATCCAAGCACACATCAACAATGGAGCATTCCACAACTGAAAGCATACGAAAGTTGAGACAAAAAAAGGGACATGATCCACTATAGATGCATGGGAGCCAATTGTACAAACAATATGGACAAGGAAGCCTTCCAATTCATAAATTCAAGTTACACAACAAATGTTAGAGCTATTCACTAGTATGTCATTAGAAGAGTAGCAAAGGGAAATGGAAAGCAGTAGTGGGACATTTCATTTTTCAAATAATATTCTCATGCAATAACCAAAAAAAGAAATTAATGCAATTCCAAGAAAAGTTGTTACAGAAAGAGGAAGAGAATAGAATGCAATTAGGATAAAAACAAAAAGTTCAATGTGAGCCATGATTGCAACCTACAAGTGCAAGAGTTGCTTCATTCAAAAAATAAGATGGGCAGCGCTTTTTAAGTGACTCTTAAGATGGAACTCCAGCCGAAATCACACAATCGATGCCTCTTGCCAAATCTGTTGTGGCTTGCCAGCATCGTTGATCAGCATTCTGCCCTTTGTCTCCTACATGTGCACGGTTGACCCCTTGGGAGGAAAATTTTCGAGGGCATGATATCTTCTTCTCATATGAACTTTCTTTTTCTTCTTCTTCTTCTTCTATTGAAATCACCACATTCATTTGTGAATCTCATCTTCTTCTGTATTCTTCCTCAATTGTTGGATGTTTTCCGCACTTCCTCTATCATGTTGAGCTTGTTTGGCGAAGGAAATTGCCTAATGTTAAGGCGCTCTCCCTTGCCGTGCCCTCTTGGAATTCACAAAGTGCATATGCAAGTGAGTGCCACATCACCTTTTGGACCCCTCTTCACTATGGGAGATATTTGGAGGGAAAATTGGATATGTCCTTTCTCATATGAACTCTTGTGTGCACTAAAATTGGATATCTCCTTTCTCGAATGAATTCGTTCTTCTCATATTTTGTGCACTAAATTGGATATCTAGTTTCTCATATGAACTCGTGTGCACTTAGGCGTCTTCTTCTTCTTCTTCTTCTTCTTCTGATATGAACTCTTGTGTGGACTTAGTCATTTTCTTCTTCTTCTTCTTCTATTATTGAAATCACCACATCATTTGTGAATCTGATCATCTGCATTCTTCTTCGATTGTTGAATGTTCTCTGCATTTCCTCTTCTACCATTTTGAGCTTCTTGACGAAGGAAATTGCCTAATGTTACGGCTCTGCCTTCCTCCCCAGAAGCCTCTTTTTGTCGAAATGGCTTCCTCCGCTAAAGCCATCGCAGGCCTCCCCAAAAGACTCCGGTTGCCCGAAGACCTCCCTGGTCCTCTCCTCCGCTCTTGCCCCATGCGAGATCTTGCCAGTTCCCATCACCTTTCTAGTTCCATTACTAAGCGTGGGCGAGTGGATGTCGCATACGGTCATGACCTTCGCCTTCAAACAATTGCTAAGCTCCAATCAGTGAGGAGTGATTCTAAGATGAGGAAGGAAACCGATTCGGCTCGAGGTAAGAATTCTGCTCTACGAGATGAACACCAGCTTAAAAGCGCAGAAGAATTGTTTGTGGACGCAGTAGTTGGATTGCCCGAGAGTTACGATGGCGATGAGCAGCTGCGCCATCCTCCCCCGAGGATTGGTCCCAGGATGAAAACAGCAGAAGAATTATTTCTGGAGGCAGTTGCTTGTTTACCTCCGAGCTGCGCGGAAGATTATAGTGATGAAGCATTTGACGATGGTATAGGAGACTCTGTCAATAATACAGAGCCAATAAAGGAGACGCCCCCAGAACATGGTATTAGGTTAGAGACCGAGAAGGCCTGCGAGTCAGATTGTGCTGAAGTGCTGCATGTGGACGCAATTCAAGAGCTTCAGACAAGTAGGGATGCTACTTCGAGCGACCGACATCAAATAAAGTTAACTGAAGATCTGGAAAGAAAGATGGAGATGGATGCGCTAGACGAGAACATCATGACAGCAGACGCGAACGTCATTCTAAGCCAAGGGCAGAAAATAAGGATGGAGTTGAACAAGGCTGCTGCACTTGCAAAGCGCAATTTGAGAGTTTGCGAAGAGAGGGTCGCCGAGGCCCAAGGTACTTGCGTCTTTGTGCTCAGAAATAAATGTAGAGCTGTCTTTTTTTAGTGGTAGCACTATTTCTGCTCAAGGGTGTCCAACAAACTCCTGTCTGAGACTTCAACCGTGGACCATTTGAACTCTCTCTGATAGCAAACTCCATGTTGCTTTCCTTGTTTGAAGGCTTTTCTCAAAGGGTTTACAGCCTTGTTAGTCTGATGCATCCTCGTTTGCCTATTATTGATTTAGTTCTTGAAGAGTCATTCTCATTAGACATGGCTATAGTAACGTCTACTGATGTCTTCACATTGTGTAATCAGCAAAAGGTCTTCCATTTCCAAAATTGGAAAGTTTACTTGTGGAGAAGACATGGATAGAAGCCCTTCAAAGAGAGTTTCAGAAGCCCTACATGGAGAATTTATACCAATTTGTAAGCCAGGAAGCAGCTGGAAGAATTTCCATTTATCCACCACCTGCTAAATTGTTCAGTGCCTTCAATTCTTGTCCGTTGGAAAAAGTAAAGGTGGTGATTATTGGCCAGGTTAGTCCATCTACATATACGAGAAGTCTGAGGTGGTTTTTTACTAGGTCAGAGATTCTTGTCCCTCAGTTTACCAGCCTGATTGGAAATATTTGAGTAGTGGAAGTGTTTTGAGAAAGACTATAGAAGGATCCCTTTGTAGCTTCTTGAATTATATGCATGTATTGCAGGATCCGTATCATGGTCCAGGCCAAGCCATGGGCCTTTCTTTCTCTGTTGAGAAGGGTATGAAAGTCCCATCAAGTCTCTTGAACATCTTCAAGGAGATTCAAAGTGACCTCGGATGTTCACTTCCATCACATGGAAACCTGGAGAAATGGGCACATCAGGTGTGAAGCTGGTGCTTAATCTTTTGAAAGGCAGTTCATGTTTTTTTCACTTTTAAGATCGTGAATCAACTTTGCAAGTTAATAGTCAGTTTTGATTCATTATTTATGAATCTCCACTTGGGTGTCATTCTCTTTCTGAAACTTCTGAGCTTGTACCAAACATGTTGCTTCGCTTTGGAAATCAGAGTCAAATATCTTACTTCTGATTGGTTTTGAACAGGGAGTGCTTTTGCTGAATACTGTTCTTACAGGTGAATATGATTTCAAATCGCAGGATGTGTTAATGGCACATCTTCTCGTAGCCTTGTATCATATCCTTAGATGTTATATTTGTCTGATCTGGACGGTTTGCTCATGGCTGGAATTCCCAACAGTAGGCTCATATGATTCTTTGAACTTGCAGTACGTGAAGGCCATGCAAATTCTCATGCAAAGAAAGGGCAGATGCTGCCATTCGAGTAATAGCACAGCAAAGATCTGATGTTGTTTTTCTCCTGTGGGGAAATTCAGCCCAAGAGAAAACCAGGTGCTTTTTCGGTCTGTGGATTGAATTTTGAGGCTTTTCATCGTCTTTCCCAGTTGATTATGTGTGTATTATGGACTTTTAACAGGTTACTCAACAAAACAACCCATCACATCTTTAAGGCTGCTCATCCATCAGGCATTTCAGCCCACAAAGGATTTTTTAGCTGCAGGTACTCTAGAATTCATTTTTATTATATTGAGGTAGACAAACTGCAATAATGCAAAGAGTTTGTTACTTTAAAGCTAAGTTAGTGAGCATTTACCTCATTGAATGTTTGAGTGCAGGCACTTTTCTATCACAAACAAAGTCCTTGAAGATCAAGGATTACTTCCAATTGATTGGCAACTTTGAATATTCTCAACAATGACATTGCATAGATTGAGCATTCTTTTCTACCTCGAAGGACTTCAAATAAGCTGTAGTGAGCATTCGGATTGAAGCACCATTTAATACAATAGATGAGAAATGTATTGATAGATGCACGTTTTACTGCAGCCGCCATGAAGTGGCATGGCTTGGGGTTTTAATTGCACGTACAGCATTATTGGCATGCGAATAATAATACTTAATACAGACTTGTGTGTCCCTATAGAGGAAAATAAGCAATTTTTCCCAAGGCAAAGTTTAAGACTATTACATAATTCCATAGCTAGAAGCATATAGGGATTTGTTGTTCAAAACATGGAGAAATCCTAAGAGAACTAACTTATCAAACTGGTTCTTCCTTCACATCAGTAGCACAAGAGCATGTGAGGCTAAGGCATGGTTTCCAATCTGGCACTTACATTTCATATGAACCAAAGGGCATGAGCTTTGATCTACACCCAGCTATCATGTTTGATATTTAGGGCATCACCTAGAAAGGTTCCCCTGTGTGAATCTGCACCAACTCTTGTGGCATAGGGGTAGGCTACAAACCAGTGAAAAATATCCTTGTTGATCCTGAGCACCTCTTGCAATTCCTGTATTCATTTCCAATGACAAGACCTCTAGCATTAGTTCAAACTGCCATGTGCATTATGAGCTAGAGAAGTGTGAACATGGCCTTACTCCAGATTTAGAAAATATGTGTTTTTGATAGGCTTTACTATCAAGGAGATTCCATATGCTATTAAGGACTCTAAAGACCTCCTCAATGGTAGAGGAGGGTGTAGGGATGACCTAGCTAAATTCCATCTTGTAAAATAGAGAAGTGCCCACATTCCACCAGCTGCCCCCCTACCATGTTTTCCACCTCATGTTTGGCATAGCAACTTGTTCAACGTCCACAACCCCTAAACCACCTTCCTCCTTTGACTTGATACAGAAGTCCGACTCTTACCTATCATAATGACATATGAGGATCTAATCCCATATCCTAAAGAGATTGAATGAGAAAGTACCACTAGCCTATCATAGGCCACCTTTAAGAAGCAAATAACTTGCCTTGTTTCTTGGCATACTTACACTCCTCCCATATATTGATTCTCTTTTCTAGAAGGTGTCTACCCTTTATGAAGCCTTTCTGCTCTTCAAGGATCCATATATCCACCTGAAGGGGAAGAGAATGATTAGCTATAGTTTCTTGGCACACCAATAGGAGGTAGCGACCCACCCAAGGTCCCAAAATGTCTTTTAAAAATTCAATTAGAATCCCATCTTTTCCTAGTGTTTAACCCTCTACCATCACACCCACAGCCCCACCCAAGGTCCCAAAATGTCTTGTAAAATTAGAAGCCCATCTTTCCCTAGTGTCTTACCCCCTACCATCACACCTACATGAGTTCCTCCAAGGTCGAGGGGCTTTCCAGATAGAAGAAGTCAAAATTCTAGATTGTTTTTTCCCTTTCTTCTTGACACATGACTCTTGCCCTCTTAACTGCCTCATTTGGGACAATAAAGGTGGAGAGAAAGTCCTAATCATGCTGCTTGATAATTTTCAAGTTCTCTTCAGAGCTAGCAACAAGAGTTGCATCACTCGTTATGAGGAAAGGAACTTTCTCATTAGCTCTCTTCCTTCTGATGATCTCCAAAGTTTCCTTTGTATGCTTGTCTGTCTTCCCTGTCCACCATTCATGTGTGTCGTACTTTTTTGCCTTGCCTCTATTTGAGGTCTCTCTTGCAAGTGCATCAAGGTGCCTCTTGCATGGCCACTATGCTGCTCTTCTTGTCTTTTGGAATCTTTGCTTGAAGTCAAAGCTCTCCACCTTGACTTCTAGTTTCACTCCTAGAGCTGGAAGCACTAGCTCCACCCTTGGTCTGTCAATCGGGGATTGCAAAAAACCCGACTCTAGATGCCTTGATTGCAGGGCTTGGTGGGAGGGCCCCGTTTTTTCCTCCACTGGTGCATGGATGCTCTACCCGTCCCTATTGCCAAAGAAGTCTCTATCACGTTTAGTAAGATCACCACTGCCAAATCCATCGCTTTCCCCTGGGAAAAGTTGTGGCCTTTTGGCAAAGTGCCAGTCACAGTCTTGCCAAGGATCAAGGAAAAGCCAATTGATTGGCTAGATTCGCAACCCAGAAAAAAGTTATGAGGAGTTGAGGAAATCTTAGAGAGGCTGTTACCCCAACTTTGTCACCATCACATGTGTAGTTTTTGCTTAGCGCTTGGAGCTGAAGTAAGATAGTTGAGAGGGAGTGGAGAAGATGGGCTTTCCCATCCAATCACCTCCATCTTCCATCTCTTGGGGGCTCTTGTTGTACCTCCCTTAACTCCCACTTCTACTCAAATTATCCCTTCCCCAAAAGGCAAGAAGGCAGCTGAAAGACCGTAGCAGTTTGGTGCCTTTAGGATAGAGTTGTGGCAGTGCATTATTGGCCTCATGCCCCACAAGAAATCACTTTTGTGATTGGATGTAGACAAGCTTGGCTCATGAGGGTGACCACATTTTGGAGGTAACAATCCTTCTTCAGCTGATCTCCCGCGACACTTCCCAAGCTTTAGTGGAGAAGAGCCCCACATTCAAATGGTTACAATCTATGGCAAAAGATTTTTCCTTCTCCGATTGATCTCCCTTGACACTTCCCAAGATTTGGTGGAGTAGAGCCGCATTTTCCTTTGTCTGCACTTGGTTTTTTTCATTCCTTGGTATCATGGATTAATAGTTGATTATATGGGCTCGATGCATTTGGTGCCATGCTTTTCGGTGACACTTCTCTTCTTGGGGATCTTGAAGGAGTAACAACCTATCCTCCCCTCCCTTGGGGATGTTTTGGCATGGTTCTTGAGTCCCCTCCACCTTCAGTAGCCTCGATTGCAACAGATGACGGGGTCCCTCAACTCTAGGAAATCTTTGAGTGCCCAAAGACTCTTTTTGAGGAGATCTTCCTCAAGACTCTAGATGGTGGGGAGATTCGGTAGGGAGTTGAGGTATCTAGTCTACTAGACCAATGCCTTAGGTGTACACAAATAGACCATTTGGTGTGAGCTAGTCATAGAAGTAAGGCCAACTTTCCCCCCTTCTCAAGCTCATGTAGATACAGTCCAACCTCCATCCAAATAGCAGGAAGATTCTTGGACTCCTTGGGTGGACCAGGGTAGAGAGAAAAAAAACTTGCAAAGAGGGACACCAAGAATCACGGGCGGTGAGCGAGACTCTGACAATGCATGATGGCAGAGTGGGCAACAGCTTCTTTGATGCAAGGAAGCAGACAATGGCTCCCCCTCAGGATGCCCCCAGATCTCTGAGGGTGAGATCTTCTTTGATATCCAACAAACCCACCAGAGACAATGGCCTAGGGTACTCGGGCTCCTATACAACGGCGACAGGTTGCCAAAGAGGCCATTGGTCTGATTCCCCCTCCTCCTACTCGTCCCCCTTCCTTCCTTGGATCTTCCTCCACTCCTCCCTTTGCCTCCCTCCACACCCCCGCCCCCTCTTTCCTCTACTGTTGTAGTTACTTTTACCACCTACCCCTCACCCTCCTCTCACCACATTTTGGTCCCTTTCGTTTCCTCCTCTTGTTCTCCCTTGCCAAAATCAGTGATTTGTGGATCTGGAGGTGCTCTCCTTTGGGGCACATGCATTGTATCAGTTGCCTTTATAAGGGCCTCTCCACTCTTGAATAGAGTCTCTATTCTCTTCATTGCTTGATCCTTCCTTGTTGTTCCATCATGTGGTATCAGAGCTTGGTTCACCCTCCTAGAGCCCTCTTTGAGTGCCATGCCATCATCTTTCCCAAATGAAGCTTTTCTTAATTCTCTTCCCACAAAATTTGCTTAGGCTTGTTCTCTCCATTCTCTAAGCCATTTCCCATGCCCAATGAGTTGAAGCATCCTTGTGATGGGATGAATCCTTGGCTAGGTAGAATTAGGGAATAGTTACCTCTATCGCCTGTGCCAACACACTTTCCAAGCCTCCATTGTATCAAATTCATAAACTTGCTTGTCCATTGCATTGTACTTGGTACCAATGAAGCAAAGTTTTCCTTCTTTGTGTATCTTCCTGGTATACCAAAGCATAATCTTTTTGTAAATGTGAAGCAAAGTATATAGTTTTGTGATGGGAGGTCATTAGGTTCACCAGTAGCCACCCTGGTTACCATGTAGCTGGATATCATCTACACCTTCCATGCCATTTGGAAGCATGAGACTCTAGGTTCCGGAGCGAGACCTTGGATGGCAGGAGCATTTTTGTAAGGCTTGGACTACTGGTAGCCTCTATGTCATATTGCAAGAGGTATTCACTAGCTATAAAGACCCCCCCTAGTTATTAATCCCTCTTTTAAAGATCCTATAGGCATTGAGTGCGGTTCTCTAAAAATAGCTTGGTTTTTTTAACAAGCAGTTATGAGTTTTTCGTTTCCCCATGATTTGTACCTTTTGGATGGTACATTCGCATGGTTGATTCTCAAGTTTTTATGGAAGGTCCTTTTCTTGGGGGGGGGGAAAAACCTTTAT
Organism: Dipteris shenzhenensis; assembly: GCF_047967505.1. Classification (NCBI taxonomy): domain Eukaryota; kingdom Viridiplantae; phylum Streptophyta; class Polypodiopsida; order Gleicheniales; family Dipteridaceae; genus Dipteris; species Dipteris shenzhenensis. The sequence continues at coordinate 33,953,329 of NC_141609.1, read as the reverse complement.
GTGGCAAATCATATGTAGAAATACTCAATAGAGCACATCTCAGCAATGGATCAATTTCTTAAGTATCCCTTGTCAATATTTTCACCACCAATTCTTACCATTACATTGACTACCAAACTTAAGTAAGCAACCCATGCTTGTTTATGGCATTCTTGTTTACATCAAGAGGAGACTTAGAAAAAAGACCCTGAGAAGTATTAGGAAGTCTTGTTTGAAAAAAGGCCATGAGAAGTATTAGGAAGTATTAAGAAGGGGGAGATTCTTGATTCCTAATAAACCAACTTATACTAAGGATTGTGTTTACAAGCAAGTATATGAATACAAATTTGCACTAAGAACCGTTTTTAGAAAAGCCAAACAAGAAATTGTTTGAACACTTGGAAAAACACACATAAGTAGTGAGGAAAGGAGTGAGTTTCTTATTGAAAGTGATGCTTAGCAATTACATGAGATGAGATATGTAATTGATGTTAATAAAGAGATCCCATAAGGCCATACAAGCAACTATTATGATTTGCACACTCACAAATGAGAATGCCCATTAACTATATTACAATTCGCACAGTCATAAATGAGAATTCCCATTAACTATACAACATTACATGCAAGCAACTATCATGATTTTCACAATCACAAATGAGAATGTACATTAACTATACCACATTAATGTCGGAAACCATGAACATATTTACACTCGCATCGGAGGAGATATTTACCATGACAAAAATCATCATCTGTGAAGAGACAAGAACCCCAAGGACTGCAGCCTCCAATGATAATCAAACTGACAATCATCCTTAGCAACTTCATTAGGGGGGAACAATCCCTCTAATAAGCTCTAGTTCTCAACCTGATTGGCCATTTCCTTCTTGAAGGAATGCCAATAATTTCTCCATAAGGCTAACTATTATTTTTTACTTTCACAACTTAAGCAATCTAGAAACCAAGAGCTAACTACACATCATATCAATATGGTTATGTGTGTGGCCTACAAGAAGGAATTAGAACTTGACTTTCCAAAATATGTCATTATCCACTATCATGTAAAGGTATGCTAACTCAAATTGATATTGATTCTCTTGCCAGTCGTAGTTGGTTAGACCCAATTGGGAGACCGACCCAGTCGATCCAAAACGGTCGATTGGAGGTCGGTCCCGAAATAGGCCACTGACCACACGTTAGAACCGTGGTGCAGAATAGAGCAATTATCCTACGGTCACCGTTCGGCCCAGAGCCATCCGGGATCATCTGGGGCTCCAAACGGGCCCCGTAACCCGAGAGTGGGCTGCCCCAGGAAATGCTCCATCTACCCTTAGTGCGGTCAGTCATGGGATGCCTTCCTGCACTTGCATGTAGCCTAGTTGGCAATGTGCTAACTCTATCTGAGGTCGTCCAGCCATCAGGCCACACATGGCCCCCATCTGGTGTCCAAACCAGGACCTATCGGATAACCGAGCTACTCAAATGCCTTCTCCTCATATGGGGGGCTTACAAGTAGAGTTAGCTGGTTCCCGCGTAGTTACACGTGGGTGGAGCATTGATATCTAATAGAAATGAGGGACAACCTCAAAATACAAGATACATCAAATGCAACTGAGAGGGGTTTTTTTTTTTTTTTTTTTCCTAACAATATCCTTAGAAATCATGTACATGGACCAATCTCTTTTGTCCATGCTTAGATTCTATTAGCCCGCTCTTAGGCTACACTAGCTACATCACTGATAAGGATTGTTTTGTGAGCCTATGCATGAGCAACTCTATTGAGGCAAGATTACATTGATACTTCTCATTTCTTGCGAGCAATTGGTCTTAATATCTCACCAAGATAGTTCTCTCTAGAAGTAAGGAATCACTACACAAACAAGGGGATCCCTGACCAACATGTCTCCATTGAATTCATGTACTCTAAGGGCACGCGCCCACTCTTTGACTCACTCACAAACACTCATTAAACACCTTCAAGCGTCTCTTACTTGGCAAGACTTACAAACCTGTAACATAATGATCTCTCAGCTTGTCTTGTGGTGTAGGATCCATCTTATAAGTAATTTGTTTTGAAATTTCAATAAATAATGTAAGATGGTGCATGCAAACAATTTCTTATGAAATTCCTTTACTCTAAGGGCACTTGCCCACTCTTTCACTTACTCACAAACACTCATTAAACACCTTCAAGTGTCGCTTGCTTGGCAAGACTTGCAAACCTGTAACATAATGATCTCTTAGCTTGTCTTGTGGTGTAGGACCCATCTTATAAATTATGAACATGAGGTACTTCTCATCGGTGCTCTTCATACAATGATGCTTTCTAGTAACTTGTATTTCTTGTTGATTTTGCAACTCTGAAATTGTTTGTTTTGAAATTTTAATAAATAATGTAAGCTAGTGCATGCAAACTATTTTCAATAGGAAAAAATTTATGTCAGCATTATATAAACCTCCCTCTATCCTTGCCTTCGACTATGCAAAGCCTTCAAGTACACCGGTAGAGAGCACATGCCAAAGTGACAAAGCTTTGCTATCTTCACATTGTTAAATTCATTCTTCCAAATCTTACAAAAGTGCTAGCACTTGACTTGTAGCTTCCATGCCCTACTTATACATGGAATAGATTTCACGCTTTGAGAAATTAATGGGTAACTACTGCCAATCACCATTTGGGAGAACCTTGGCATGTTATTGTATAGTCTTGCAACCATGACAATAACATATTGCCATGTGGTTTGGGAACTCTTGTTTCTCCTACTCCCTAAACACTATGAAACTATGATAGCATGCTTCGTCTCCAATCCTTTCCCCTCTTCCTCCCATCCTTTCACTTTCCCACTCTTTATCCCTCTCTCCCTTCTCTCCCTTTCTCAAATTTGCTATTCCCCTTAACTTCAAACCTCATTCTACTTTCACAATCTTTCTCTCCCACATCTAATCTACCCTTGCAACCCTTAAAACTCCTAGATTACATTTCTCAACCCTTCCCACCTTTGATCCATGAAGGAGACAAGCTTCCACTTCTCCGCTTGAACCTTAAAATTTTATTCCTAAACCCTACCATTCCTTCTTACACTAAAACTCTCAAAGGAGGTGAAATTTTTTATCAACCATGATGAACAATCATTATTCTTCACTAAGCTAAGTGTGAGAATTTATTTCCATGCTTAAGCCTACATGTCCAACTAGAATATGACCCGAGGCCATGTGTTAGACTAACTAACCATTTGTAGATCCTCAAAATTTGGAAACCAGAGAAAAAGTAACACACGTATCTCCCCTCCACACTTAGCTATCATGCCTGCTCGGCACCCCACATAGTCCCCCCTGTCATACAAATAGTAGAATTCCCACCTCTCCCTTGCCTTGGTCCCCCCCCCTTCCCACCTTTCCCACCAACCCCCTTGTCTCAATCTCCCCCTATGCCAATGATCGTGCCTCTCACCCAATTTGATGCTCACTCCTTCCCCCTCAATTTCCCTAGTCCCAGTGCCTCCCCCCCCCCAAAAAATCCTTGTCCTCCCAATCCTTGCCCCCCTGGCACAGTCTCACTACCAACTTCCCCTCCCTTATAATCCCTTTGTCTAAATCATTTGCCCCCTCACATAGTTTCATGATTGATCCCTATCCCCCTTACACGAAGTTTGGTAGAGCATATTGTGATCTCACATATAAGGTCAAGACTGTGTAGTCATTTGCCTTTATAAAGGCTCTTCTCATGAATAAAAATAGTCAAGTGATTGAGTACAATGTTCTCATCTCCTTTCATGGTGCTCCCTTATTACACCCCATAGTCCTGCTATTCTAGCTCTTTCATTTGGTATCAGAGCTAGATGTGTGTTGCAATAGCTATAGTCATTGTCGCTCCCTACTTAGTCCATAGCTAGGTTTGTTGTGTTACATTTATTTCTAATTAGGACATGTTTTCTTGAAGCTTTCACCACTCAAGCTTTGGTACTATTATTCCTATGGAAACTTTGCTAGCAAATTGTAGCCTATTCAGGTTTCTTCTTGGAACACTCAATCTACCTCTATTCCATGCTTCTACACAAGACCTTTCGTATTGGATTGCCACCTACCTCTATTTGGCTTCCACACAAGGCTGCTTTAAATACTGAGGTATATTGCCTAATAACTCTTGTGTTGCATAAATTGTATCATTTCCAAACTTAGATATGATGTCTCAAAGATAAGCAAGATGTCGATTTGTTTTTACAACAAGTGTATTTAACAGTAATCTTGATCACAACAGACAATGTTGGTCACCACTTTTGGCTTCTCTACAATATCATCTATCATTGCTCTACAACAACAGAACTCTGAGAAGCACTAGCATATCAACATACAGGCCGAGATCTTTGACTTCAAGAGTAGTTAAATTAGTAATGGCTAAAGTTTGAGGGTGGTTGGTTGAAGGAATTACAAAAAGGTGGGGCGGCAAGAGAGTTTATGACTATTAAGTAACAGGGGGTGTTTGTTGGAATATAGCATGGTGTTATGCATGTATATAGTTATAGAGTGATCTGTCCAATATGCATATGCTATTTCATAGTGATTGTTCATGTTTGGTATGTTAGTCCAAATGTGATCTAGTTGTGTTTCGTATATTGTTGTAATGTGATTCAATTGTACCATGTGATCGAAAGTGCTCATAGTTTCTTGTAAGGTCTATGGCTCTAGTTTTTGTTACAACATGTCATGTTGAAGTTCCCTATCAGTATAATATTGGTTGTTCTCAAAGTAGGTACTAGTAGAATTTATAACAATTCTTAAAATTTTGTAGTCTTTGGATGGTGGTCTATATACATTAAAAATTAAATACGTTTTGTTTTTTGGTCTTATGTGAGTTGTTGTATTTTCAATGCCGTAGTGCACGATTTTTTCTATTTTTTCAATGGTAATGTCGTTTTGTATTAGGGTACATGTAGAACGACTGTTAATGCATTGGAAGTTCTTTGGGACATGTGGATCACAATGTTTGATTTTGGTTTCTTGGAAGCAAACATGCCAGAGTTTATAAGTGTGTATGTGGCTTGTATGTCTTCTTTATACCTTTGTAATGATCTAGTGTTTAAAGATTGTTACAAAAGGAACACACAGGTTCATATAATGTGCAATTAATTCCCATAATGATCAACACACCACTTAGTACAAAGAAAAGAAACTACACGTTAATTACTGATAAATTATATTATGTATGAAAATTAAATGAAGCACGGCTTGAAGATTGAAGGTCACATGATTTCCATCTCCAATTTGATGGATATGCTCGTGGAATACTTGCTGATATTGTTGGTGCTAAGATAGTCAAGTCTAGCATATTTAGGTCAATGGGCTAACTATTCTTCTTAGATCTTACATTGCTCAAAACAAATTAACAAAAACCAACCGTCTTGAATCTCTCTACAATCTTGACATAATTAGATTGACAGTTACTCTAGAACATCAGATGTAGTATTTATGTGATTAGTGATCTTATAGTCTAATAATACAAAACTGATTATGATTCATGTAACATGAATTTTCAAGCACAACACATTTAAGATTAAAATATTACCGTGATCAAATCATCTACATCTTCACAATTTTCGACAATCACCTCGTCCATCTGTCTCATTTAATACCCTAACTTATACAAATGTGATCGTGATTGTACCTAGAGGAACTTAATTTCTTAGCCTTGGTTAATCATATTCCTACATAATTCTTTGTACTTTGAGATGGTTGTTTTTTGGAAGGAATATTGGGTCAACTATGAAGGGTTCAGAACACTCTATTCTAGTAGACTGATCAAAAGTCAAAGTAGTCACACATGTACCACCGTCATTATGGACGTTCTTATTGGAGACTAAGAAATTGGTGATTTTTATACAATCCCCAATATTCAAGGCTTTTACAAAGTTTGCATAATATATTTCACCTATAGCAAGAGTGATACATCCATCTTCCTCCTCATCAACTACGTCTAGTTTCAAAGTTTTTAGATAAGAGACATTATGTAAAGCCCACATTTTGTACTTATTCAAGAACTTACCCTCGAAGATTCCATTCCTCATAGACAAGTCTATTTTATGTATTAATAAAGCTTTTTCACATACATAGTACTTAGTCTATTTTATGTATTAATAAAGCTCTTTCACATCCATCTTCCTCCTTATTAGCTAAGTCTACTTTCAAAGTTTTTAGATAAGAAACATTTTGTAAAGCCCACATTCTGTACTTATTCAACACCTTACCCTCGAAGATTCCATTCTTCATAGACAAGTCTATTTTATGTATTAATAAAGCTCTTTCACATACATAGTACTTAGTCTTATCACTTGGTTGCTTTAGAAGATTCCACACTCTCTTACCCTACAGTTGAAGTATTTGGAACTTCTCCTCCTTAGGAGATTCCACTCTCGGTTTCTTCTCATCCCTACTATCAACTTCATCAAAATATCTTTTTATTTATGACTTGTTGATAGTTACGATAGCACAAGTTGATGATAAGATAACACTCTCATCTGGAACTACTGCTCCATTTTTTTTTTAGTGAACACTTGCATCGGAAACAATCGTGTCAATTATTAGAGTTTCAATATACTACATATTTTTGAAAATTACTACTACTCAATAAAATCTTTATTTTACATACTCTTCATAGACTTGTAAATAAATCCAAGATTAAACATATGCTTATATACTAAACATGTAAATTCACACTCCCAATATACTACATTCTTTTGAAAATTACTACTATTTCAATATACTACATCCTTTCGAAAATTACTACTACTCAATAAAATATTTATTTCACATACTCTTCGTAGACTTGTAAATAAATCCAAGATTAAACATATGCTTATATACTAAACATGTAAATTCACACTCCCAATATATTGCAACAATAGTCACATTACTTATTAGATCGTTTCTAGCATCTTGTAACAACCTAAGATACTAATTAGATCTGAAACTTCTACACCAACATATCATTGGATGCACACAATCGTTCAAAGTGAGAAACTCAAGCCAATGGACTGCTTCATCACACTTTCGATAATATCTAAAAGGCTTCACTACCATATTTTGAGTCTAAAAGAATTTTAATAGAAAGTGAATCTAGTAAAAAGACCAACCAAATGCAAGAGAAAACATTATATAATATGATCGAATGTATCACACCATGTTTTGAACTTTTAATCAAGAGTTCCATTTCTACATTATGACATATTTGAGATCTATTTAGTCATAAATCTTGCAAGGCAAATATCTATTATACCAGCAAATAAAATAATACGCCATACTCTTCAATCAACTAGGACTTGAGTGTATCAATTTGCCTAGAAAAAACACTCATAAGTAGAACGTTATCCAATAGTTGTTGTAGCTACAATCCATTTGCATAATGAATTGTCAATTACTTAAGTGCATATGTGTGCACATCCACTCACAAAAGCCTGATGCATTGGTAGATTCATAGTACCAAGGCTTACTTCTCCTCTTACTTTGCTTCATCTTGTTCTTCTCTTTAACTTTAATATAGTTTGAAGACCCATCAAAAAGGTCATTTCATAACAGCTTGTCACCAATAATGAAAGAATCCTATAATGTACTTGCACACCTTGGTACAAAGCACATAGAAATATTTGAGGTTAAGACAATAATATCATGGGCAACCAACAAAGATGTTGGAAATGAACTCTACATAGAGTCGAGATAGCTGTAGAATGGTATTTGTTTAGCTTTATATGTTCATGATCTCAATAATCATTTCACCATTCAATACTAGGAGCCATATTTAAAATTTACCCACTATGCCAAACCTTTCAAATAGAAATAATATAAATATTGAATTGATTTCATTCTAACCTAAAAAATAAGATCCTACATTTAAAGAACTAACTATCATGCATGCCTCATTAATATATTAAACATGTTTACACATGCATAAAAACAAAATTTATATTTATTGTGAATTTGAACCTTTATGATCCAAGTTAGATCTATAATGTAAATTACACCTGTCTGACTTTGTCTCCTTTATTTTAAAGTATGGTAGGATAAAGGTTACCTGGATGTGTATGTGCATGTCTACCATCTACTCCAAATATAATTATGTGTTTACTAAAGACTAGCTCATTTGAGGAAGCTCAAGGGCCCATAAGATTTTCCTACCACAAAGCCTTTCAATTGGCTTTAAAATAAATAAATACTACATATTCACATTTGCAATGTTTCACATGTCTCCATGTGAGGATAGGAGTGGATTGTACAAATTGGACAATTAAGTAAGGGGTTATGAATGTATATCGGGAATGATAAAACTAAACAAGCAAGAGTCTTAAGATTTGTATACATGCCAATTCATAATGGTGTCTAATGTAGCAAGCGCAAATCATGAGCAAGTATTATATAAAGCAAAGAAATATAAGTATGCTAGGTTCAAATTGTAGGACAAATTCATTTCCATATTCCTTTGCTAATCCTATGCAATCATTAACATGTTTCATTGTCAAAAAAAAAAAATGATGATAAATAAAAAAGGACATGTATTTAATGTTGCATTCTTATGCTATTTCTATGTAATCATTAAGATATCTGAATGCCAAATTGCATTTATTTCCAAATAGTAGTAATCACAATAAGAAATCCATACTTGACTAATCATCATGTATCCCTATTATCACTATTGTTTTCTTAACGATTAACATGCGTAAGTGCCATAACATTAAAAATCCTTATGAATAATAACTATTATTAATTATTACATTCCTATGCCTATGGAATCATTAACGTGTTTCATTGCCAAAAGATAAAAAATGATGATAGTAAATAAGAAATATGTATTTAGTACTACATTCTTATGATGCTTTGATGCATTAACATATGTCAATGCCCAAATGTAGAAAACAATGATGAATTAGAAAAAACTAATTGATGAATAAGAAATCCATACTTCACTACTCATCATATATGCCTATTATCACTATCATTTACTTTAGTGCCATAACATTTAAATTCCTTATGAATAAGAACTATTATTCACTACTACACTCCCATAATAATATGCAATAATTAACATGTTTCATTGCCAAAATAAAACGTAGATATGTTAATTCCAAAATCTAGAAAATAGTGATGAATTAGAATAAACTACTTAACCAATGAAAGCCACACTGGATAGCAGCTATAGCTAGTAGGCTAGAGATACAGGCTAGAGACATATGACCTACTATGTAGCCTTATGTAGGCCCTAGAACAAACCCATAAAATGCACGTATAGGCTAGCATAGGCCTAGTAGAAGAAAACTACGATGCAAGCTCATGTATAGGCAACAAACATTGGTCCACTAGACAACACCCATATCTCATAGAGCTATAGGCTTATGACTTGTTGTGTAGCTTTATGCAGGCCCTATAATAAATTCATAAAATACAAAGACGGGCTGGCATAAACCAACACATATGCCAATGCCAAAAATGTAGAAAATAGTGATGAATTACAACAAACTATTGAAGCCACAGTGGATAGCATATGCAATTGGTACTGTGTAGCCTTATGTAGGCCCTAGAACAAAGCCATAACATGGACACATAGGCTGGCATAGAACAACCACAAGAAAATTACAATGCAAGATCATGTACACAAAACAAACATTGGTACAACATCAACAAATACTAAGCAACAATAAAATGTAGTCAATCACGTAGCATATGGAAATGGTGAAGGTATAGGCATGTGAGCTACTTTGTGGGCCTATATAAACCCTGGAACAAGCCCAATTAATTGGTAGACGGGCTAAGTCTTTGTAAAAGGCTTTAACACAGCATGCAAATGGTTGAAAAGTCTCTAACACAACATGCAAATGGCTAAAAATAAGTCCCCTAGCTAGGAAGATGCTCCCCAAGGCCTTAAGTCTTCAAACAAATGCTTCATTAGCCATTAGAAGTGGTGGTAGATAGCAAACGTTAATCAAACTTTTGATTTTTATAGAGATTTAGAGTTCCATATCCTCTAAAAGGCTCGTGGAAGCCTTTGGAGTCTTTCAAAGGGTGGTTGATCATTAGCATAAAAATCATTACTTCCATCTAGTAATGAATGATGGCCTATAGTCATCTTTGAAAAATCGAAGGTAACCAACAAACTCCTTTCAACTTCAACCATGTATACTAATCTCAGGTTGGTTTCAAACCTTGAGAGTCTAGGAACTGCAACTGGCCATAAGAAGTTTGCACAAGAATCACAAATCTTCTTGACATTACCTATAGGAAGATACACTAGTACTTCTAAAGAAGGCAAAAAAAAATCCCGTAGCTAGAAAGAAGCTCCTCAAGCACTTAAGCCTTCAAAAATTACTCCAAAATAGCCCGTAAATGACTAAAAATAAATCGCACAATTGTAATGAGGTTCCCTATCACTTAAGTCTTTAAACAAATGCTTCATCATCCCCGCCACCAGATGAGGTTATAGATAGCAAACCCTAATCAAACTCCTTTGTAGGGATTTGGACTTACATATGCTTTAGAATACTTATGGAAGACTTTGGAATCTTCAAAAGGGTGGTTGATCCTCAATGAACGTGCTACTAGTGGACAGCCGTGGGATTGCACAAGATCCTAAAACCTCAAATCAATATAGAGCCTATTCTCAACCATAAGTGGCAGAAAAAATCTATGCAAACATTGCTACTGCCCAACCCTGATAATAATCGATGGTTGTCTACTTGATCCAAAATATCACCATCACTTTCTCTAGTCAAGCTCTATTTCTAGCCATTATATGCAAGAAAAAATCGCCTACAGACTACATTACATGCCTTCAAGGAGATGATCACTAGAAATTACCCTTAGCATACATATGCACACTTAATAACTATTGAATCACTGCAATGCTACTACTGAAAGTGATATAGAGATCATACCTCAATAATGTAGCTATTGATAGCAATGTAAAAAATCTTAAAGTAACGACATCTATGAGGAAATAGCTTCAATCATGCAATGTTGGGTTGTAGAGATTATATAGTAGCTTGTAGAAGCAATAAAAATCACAATTCAAGGCTACTTCATTCTCATGCTAATCATAAACAGTGTAGAGTAGTTCAACATAGAGGCGATAGCACAAACACATATATGTAGTAAAAAGATACCACATTACCACATCCATCAACAACTGTAAACACTGGTCGCCTACAACCTAAAATTTTGGTTCATCTAAAACTACAATCACTACTCCAAAAGTTGCTAATAATCTACTTCAAACAACCTCCTAAAAAGAGCCACAATTGATCCTCATAAAATTGCCTCAATAGACATGTACATTGATCAGCAGCATTAGTCAAAAAATCACATATATGAAGTGCTATTCATTGCAAATCCTTTCAGTGTAAGTAACATTCAAATCTACCTTCACATTGCACATCCAACTAGTAACATTCAAATCTACCTTCACATTGCGCATCCAACTGAATTGAACTACTTTCCCAACACAAAGGGGATCCATGAACCTTTTCATATGACATGTACAATTTTGACCAAAAGATGGAAGTTGTGTAACTAAGGCTTGTTAACACCGTCCCATTCTCTCCTCACTATTGTCAACAATATTTTGAAAACTAGCAATGAGAGATGAACATGTAGTTTTTTCATAAGGGACAGCCAATCAATCAACTGTACTACTTACGCTAGACACTTTTTTGCATGGCAAACATAGTAAAATCACATGAATATAATGCGGGGGTTTCTATGTAGCATATCAACTTTCAAAACCAACAAATATATCATGAACATTGACAGTTCCTCTAAACACAAACCATGACAAAGATTCATAAGCAAAGAAAGAGACGACAAAGCTGCACAAGGGAAGCACCTCCTCCCATCACCATGTTGATGTCTGACACACTCATCGTACAAAGCTCTAAGCTCAGTTTCAAGGCAAGAGACTCCCATGTCGGTCCTTATATAGGAAACAATAAATCATCAAATAAACAATCCAATTAGCACATACTATCCTTAGAACCACAAGACTCTTCTCCAAATGCTACACCTATCGCAATAGCACCACAATAACACATTACTAGCCTCTAAAATCTCTTGCAATTGCTGCATATATGAACACGCCACCAAACATACCATAGACAACACAAGACGATAATAGAAACTCCACTTTGCTATATCCCTAAACACACAGCATGCAACAAATCAACATTTTGCATATAAGTAGTTCAAGGAATTCAAAATCCACATCAAGACAACACAAAATAATCCTCCGATGATTCTAGTGTAAAGCTATCCAAAATATAGTGCGAAACCTTGTGGCCACCTTGCAATACACTACTCAAAGAATAATGATGATTTGTTGAAGAAGTCACCTTGCTATCACACTGTCAAACGACTACCTTGTGATGATGAAATCATAGAGATGTTAAGGGTTGAAAGAGAGTCCTCATGAGCGGATTCCAAGAGTTGACAAAAAATCATCACTTGCTACAGCTAGAAATGCTTATGGATAGTAAAGTAAGCTGATAGACATTCGTCATCAAGTTGCACTTCACCACTCAATTGACTAGCATGATCAAAGGGCTCTCTCTATATAAGGAGCACTATGTATTGTTGATTATATAGATTTGGAATAGATTGATTCATAGTTGCTCATCATCTCTTTCATGGAGTTTCTTCTATGCTTTGGGCCTCCGTAGTTCTTATGCTCATCTAGTTGCACTAGGTTTAGCATGATCTTACATTCTTTGACATGGTATCAGAGCAGGTTTAACAAAGCCTAGATAAGGTTTAGGTCATTGAAAGAAACATCTAAGAATCCTTAGGTAGATAGAGATTTCTGTTCTTTGAGAGAGAGATGTTTTTCTTGGTTAGGAAATTCTTTGATTAGCATTGAGATTTCATTGTTAGGATTCCATTTCATCGTTTGAGAAATCTCATTTAAGAGAGTGTGTTTGTCTTAAGGAAAAGACTCTAATCTGTGAGGCGGTTTAAAGAAAGGTTCTCCATCAACAAGCTTCATCCACGATGGACTTCCCATAACTTGATCTCTTACGGCTCCATAGCTCGTTCGACAAGACCTTTGCAATGGTAGTACGCACCCCAACTATTGAGAAGTTCCCTGGGGAAGGATTTCACACCTAGTCTACACGAATGAGGTATCTCTTAATGCATCAAAAGCTTTGGAAGACTATAAAAGAAGACATACCCACTGCACAAAATGAAGCTTGGAAGGAAAAAGATGAAGCATCACTATCACTCATTGGTTTGCACTTGGATCCAAATACAATTCATGATATAGACTCCAAGGATCATGCAAAAGATGCATGGGATGAGTTGAACATAGTGTTTGGTGCAAAAGCCAAAAACCATGAAATTCATCTTAAGATTGAATTCTATGGTATGCACATGAGCTTCAATGAATCGATAACACAATTTGTCAACAAAATCAAAAGCATTATGACCCAACTAGAAGGCAGAAATGCAAAAGCAGGAGAAAAGGATGCACTTGCAATCCTTTGTAAGAGCATGCCTGCAGAGTACAACGCACTGAAAACCACTTTGAAGAATCTCCCAGATCCAAAGTTTGAGGAATGTGCTTCCTCTCTTCTTGGAAAAGAAAGAGAGTTGAAGGCATCAACATCAACATCAACACGCTACAACAATAATGAAGAACAAGCATTGTTCAGTAAAACATCAACTAAGTGTTACCATTGTGGAAGGATGGGTCATTATCAAAGTGACTGCAGATTGAAGAACAAACCAAAGTGTTACCATTGCAAGAAACTAGGACACAAGGAAGAAGATTGCAGATTGAAGAACCAGCAGGTCAACTACGTGTCATTAAGCCATGAGCACAATGAGAAGAACAACATGTATTGAGAAGCAAAAGCCTTGCCACTTTTAGCCCACATGTTTGTAAATCAAATCTAACCACCTGAGAGTAGCCATGTAAGCACCCAGGGCAGGATTTGATCTTGTAACTCACATCTGACCACCTTGCAGTAGCCAATGGATCATGGCACCAAGGGGAGGTGTTGAGGTATGGTGGCATGTGCACATAATTAGAGGCTAAGGTATGGTATAGGAATGTATTACAGTAGCCACCCTAGGATGTGGACTACATGATGTGAGGATGTGGATCAAGGACACCCATAAGGACAGATGTGGATCAGAGGATCCCACAAATGTTGACTATTCAAAGGGCTCTCTCTATATAAGAAGCCTATTATGTATTGTTGATTATATAGATTTGGAATAGATTGATTCATAGTTGCTCATCATCTCTTTCATGGAGTTTCTTCTATGCTTTGAGACTCTGTAATTCTTATGTTCATCTAGTTGCACTAGGTTTAGCACGATCTTACATTCTTTAACAACCAATTGGTGCTTCTTCCAAGAATTAAATTATTAGATTGACTTTGGTCAAAAGAAAGTTGACTTGGGTTAACTAGAATAAGTTTTTACTTTGCTTTGCATTGGTAGGAAAACTGTAGGAATGCCCACAAGGGACTAGGATTAGTAGTCCAAGAACTAGAATGCATGCATTTCACTAACCTTTAATAGGTTAAAGTGTTGGTGTATGTTTAAGTAATATGTAGGACTTGGAAGATTGCAAAAAGGCCCATAATTAATGTGGCAAGTGCCAAAAAGAAAATCCCACAAAGACAAAAAGCACCAAGAGCTCCTAGAAAGTGGGCCACCATTTAATCAAGGGACCACTAGTGTTAAAAAGGCCATGAAAAGTGCCCTAAAAAAGGCCTGGCCCCAAAGTTCTTCATTACAATAGAAATAACTTTGTACAACTAGATCTAAGAACAACATGAAGCTAAGTAGAATCTTAAAGGAGGGCAACAAGACCCTCCACGTGGAAGGAGGGCAAAGGTTTTGGAGGTTCGGGGGAGAGGGAGGGAGGCTCGACGAGAGTGGAGGAGCTTTGGAGGTTCGTGGAGCCAAGGCTTGAAACTTGAAGCACCCACGTGGAGGTTCGAAAGACGATGTTCAAAAGCGGAGCAAGGGGAGATTGCGGCCCAAGAGAGACATGTGGCAGAGACTACAGCGGTCGAGTGCTCAGTTGACAAGTCCGGTGACTCCAAGCCTGCGCAGTTGCACCACGTGGCGGAGACAAGAGGCCAGAGACCAGAGCTGAGTGCCACGTGTTGCAAAGAAGGGAGCGATAGAAGGGCTCTAGGCTCTAGGTCCTACCACATGGCAAACTATAAACAAGTTTGCCCACAGAGTCAACCACGTTCTGCCAGGTGTCACAAAACCTTCAATGACCCTTGGTCCAGTCTGTCGTGCGTCCTGCTGCAATTTGCTAGAAGAAACTGAGTGCCGAAAGTGGAGACGAAAGAAATGGCATAGACGATGCCATAGACATGAACGTAATGTTCCTTGCCTATGAAACCGACAAAGCTTCGGTGCTAGAGGGAATCAACTCGGGGATGGCAGGAAGGGGGGCGGAGGAGAGGCAAGAATCACGAGGGGGGCCGCCATAGCTATGGATCATGGAAGCATGGGATGAAGAAATTGGAGGATGCTCCATGAGGTGTGGCAAACACATCAGGATCAAAGAGCAGGGAATTACAGAGATGGTGATCTGCCCCAAGAGATCTATGGTGTGCACGCCCAACTATTCATCACTGCCCGCAATCCTCTCCATTCCTCCGTCATCTTCCCTCTGGCCAATTTCTACTCCAGCCATTGCTGCCAAGTTCTCCACCATTATGCTCCAAGAATCGCGGATCTCCAGTTCTAAGTACGTTGCCATAGCCGCCAGCATTCTGATCCTAGAAGAAAAATCCAAAACCGAGTTCTCAAAGCCAATTCATAGCACGAAATAGGATTATTCTTCTAACACACTGACGGGGCTGGCAGTCTACAGCTAACACTGTAGGCAAGAATCCACACGGGTAGTAAAGAGCAGCCAGAAATGTTATCGAGCAATAGCAGCATCCGATAGCCCCAGTAGTTAGCTACAACAAGGAATAGTCATGAGGCTAACACGCTACGATAGAAAGCAAGCTACTGGAAAACTCAAGCCTGCAAGCAACAAATGACACACAGTAGAGCCACAACCGCAGAGTAGTTATAATTTTCTTTTTTTGTTGGATTCTTCCCCTGTGAATAACTAGAGTGCTTGGCCAGCTGGGCTCTTGATGAATACTTCTCTCTTTTGCTATCTTGTTGAGGTTCACATGAGTCACGTTGTCAGAAATGATGCAGAAGATTGATGTTCAATTGCATGCAACCTTTTCTAGAGATTTCGTTATCATCCAGTCCTGCTTGCACTTGATGTTGTTCATGTAAACAGTAAAACGTAGTTTTTCTTTTTTTCTGAGGAAGACTAATTCCTATTCTTTGCATTGTAAGCAAATCTATTGTCATTCCACTTCGAGCGAACGACGGGGAGATGTATTTCAAAAATGTATAAATAATAAATCAAAACCAAATTGAGCCAAAAGCATGCAACTGTGACAGGAAAAATCCAAACCCAAAGCTGCATTGCATGTACGACAAAAGTTCCAGCATTTGTGCCTTTTTTCGAAGGCACAAATGTTTATTTTTTGGGTCAAATTATGTTCCTATGCTTTAGAAAATAGTACTTCCGCGCTCTAGCCGGATGGCCCTCGAGCGTGTTGTAACCTAATGGACCTACTATGTTGTGGCTCCTTATGTAGTACTGCTCTAAAGTTCGTGCTTTGTCTACAGTGTCTGTTGTTTCCAAAACTTTGATTTCGAAATTTTCTTCGAAGGGCTTGTAACGCTGCAAGTCCTCTTTCATTTTCGCCGGTGGTTTTTTATTGTGCTGTTTGATCCTCCGCGGCAGGTCCGTCGTGCTCCCTATGTATTTTCTGTTGTTGGGCTTGCACGTGATGCAGTAGACGACGAGGCTCGCGCGATTCCCTTACGCGGGCGCTTCAGTGGAGGCTCCTCCTTCATCTCGAGGCTCGCGTCTTTCAATGTCGTACCTGCGTAAACATTGACAATTACGTTAGTCATCAAGGTTTTCGGTCTTTTTTTTTTCCGTTTGAGGTCCATAATAGAATGCATTTATTTACTTGCCCTGGTTTTTCTCTGTTGGCGTGAAAGGATCGTTTCCAATACCGAAGCGCTCCTCGTATAAGTCCCTGTCGAAAATATACGTAAGCTTCTCCATTGTCGTCACCGGGTGCATCGCATCGTGCGTCCCTCCAAATTGTTCCATGAATTGTTCGAGTATAGCCGTTGCTTGATCGCGCGTCGTGTCCCTCAGCAACTCCAAGGATACGTTGTACCCGTAATGCAGCAGCTCGCACGCATACGCTGTGATCCCTTTCGTCTTCGTGTCTAGTAGCTTTTGCCCCTCCAAACTTTCCATCATCCTATCGGTCTCATTGAACTCAATGTCAAGCTCGACAAGGATCTCTTTGAGGAGTCCTGCAGGAGAAGTGCAATCCATGATGAGTTTGTTGTTCTTGCAACTCGTTAATTCTTTTTCTCAATTGTTGCGGTTTTTTTTAATTTTCGGAAGCATTACGCACCATTTGCGAATCTCAAGCCTCCCGGCTCTCTTTTAGTTGGCAAACGCCTATTGCAGTTGTCAATGAAGTCGCATAGTTCCGCATACGTGTTGAAGCCGTTGATGTAAGCTCCCGGACGTTCTCCTGCATTGTTTGCTAGCCGGAATTGCTTTGTGGTTAGGAAGAACCTCCTCTTTGCTGGTGGAGGTTTTGTTGCCTTCGCGTTGCTTTTGTATAGCTCAAATAGCTGCTTGCAGGCACGACTTATTACACCGTCTTTTCAAATGAGCCGTCTTTTTAAATCTTCAAGAAAAAAATATTCTTTCATGCTGGTGGAATTTACCTTGTCTGCGTCCATGTCTTATGCTGCAATGTCCCGAGCTTTCTGATTCTCTGCACCTGTTCTCGACAACAGACAAGATATTAAAACCATTTTCCTTGCACGCATGTTTGATGTAACATATTCATGACTTGTCTCTGCCTTGTTCAATCTCTGGTAGTGAATACCTTTATGCGCGTGGTTGTGTTGTCGGCTGTGAGAACTCTCATGGAATTGGTTTGAATATGTCTGGATGTGGGCAATGTAGTATGCGCAGCCTCGTTCTCTCAGTCACTCTGGACAACATCACGTATGCTAGGCCAGGGGCAAACACTCCTCGGAATATGAGCAGCGCTTTGTTGGATATGGTTGCATCTTGGGATTTGTGTCCCGTGATAGCGTATGCTAGGGTTAGTGGAAATGTGGACTTGTGGAACCATTTTCCATTTATTGCCTTTCGCTGATGCTTCGAGCGTCGTAATGTGAGCACGGCCGCTGTTGTGTCCACGACGACAGTGATACCGTTGATTTCTCCCTTGCTAGTTGCATTGATGCTCTTGATTTTGCACATTGCTCCATTTGCGGCACTTATTGCGAGGTCGATGTTTTCCGTTATCATTGCCTTCGCCCCCACGCAAATTTTTCCTATCTCGTTGAAGCTTTTGTCCTCCAACCATTCTTTGAGAGCTGGTTCGCTCGCGGCATTACTGTGTATTTGAACATGCACAATCATCTCGAGAGTGTTGAATTTCTCCACAAGCTCATCGTTGAAGGTAGCGACATCGACTCTGTGCATGCAAATGATGGTTGTTTCGGCATCGATGAAGTGACATGCACCTTCCTTGTCGACAATGCACTGCCCCAAACGGTCGGAAATCTCGTCCGTTGTGGGCGTCCTGAGTCTTATGGTATGCAAGAATGCCAGGAATGGCATGTCTCGTGCATGTCGCACCGAGAATTGCATGTGGTACATTTTCGCTTGAGCCCAATGCGTGGAGGACGTGATGTGGCACGGCTCGCAGAGATCCTCGCGGTGTTTGCAAACTGGCGGTAATTGCGCCAGGTCACCAAAAATTATGAGCATTTTGTGTCTGAATGGCTCATGCAATGTGCCATTAGTCACATTGACAATTTGTCTTACCACGAGATCGAAAGTCATCCTTGTTAGCATGGACATCTCATCAATGATAATCGCGTTGGCTTCCTTGATTGCGAGGTGTCGCTCATCCGTCTCATGGATGTTCAGTGGGTACTGACTGCTGCGCACAGGGATCTTGAATTGGTAGTGTACAGTGGTTGCAATCCCGCTCCAGCCGCGTCGCAACCGCTCCTGTTGATGCACAGAGTATTGCCGTTTTGTTTTGCGCTACCAGATGCGAAACATAGTACCGTATCAAGAAGCTTTTGCCGCTACCTGGTGTTCCACAGACAACGTGAAGCCCCGAGCTTGTTGAAGCTAGGCTTTCGAAGGCTCTTTGTTGTTCTACTGTCAATACGGCATTGGCAACGGTGCAAAACTCGGCCATTTTTTCCAAGATCCTCGCGCGTGTTGGCCCTTCGACGGTTTGCTGGTCGATGTTAGGCGCTTCCATCGGGCAGTCTCGGATGATCGCAACCTTTTGCAATATCATATTGATCAACTGGTCCGTGTGGTCAGTCGCTAGCAAGTTCCTTTGCATGTATTCGGTCACATACATCTCGAGGTCCTCGTTGCTCAATATGAGGCCGCGCATTTGGCATTCGACAAAGTAGGATCTAGCTGTGTTGGCAGGTGATATGAGCCCCGTTTCATTCCTGAAGCTGAGTTTTCGCAAGAGCACGTTGTAGAAGTACCCCTCTGGTTGATGTCCAGGGTGGTAGTCAGTGAATCTGACTACTTGCTCACATTTTGCGATCCTGTTGCCTAAGAGGTCAAGACCGACCGTTCCACGTTGAGTTTCCTTGGGCTTTCGGATCACATATTGCCTATGGTAATCGTAGAACGTGCTATCCTTGATGACGCTCGGTCTCCCGCAGTATATGTCGACCGGGTGCAGGGGGACGTTGTTGTTTCGCGAGACGATGCGTTGTCTTAGAGATGGTGGGGAGGAGTCGACATAGTGAACGGTCTCGCTCCTTGTGATTGTTGGTATCTGCATGCAGTTTAGCGCGGCCTCTGTTGGAGAGGTTGGTTTTGATAGGAGGCTCGCGGCGATGAGTTTTAGCTTTACTTCGTCGAGATGTTGCAACCCCAAACGCGAGGCATCTTCTGAACGGATGTTCAGTTTGCCCATTGGTTCAGATTTCATCGCGTACTTGAGGAGGTAGTGAGAGATTGAAGAGTTTGTCACCCGCTGTATGTTCATGTGCGCACCCCACAACAGTAACACGGAAGGGTGGTAAGGGACGACGTTTCGGTGCTCATGTCCCGGCCGGTAATACAACCAACGTTGCGTCAGAGGGTCGAGGATGGGTTCATATTCTGGCTGTGTTGTGAAAGGGAAGCCGTGCTTGCAACTGTGGTGTGACGGTCCGACGTAGCCCGCTTTCTTGCATACGTGCAACTGCTTCCTGAGAACTAGTTCTCGCAGCCTTGTGTTTTGAGGATCCAGGGCCTCGTCCCTGGGGACGTAAGCCGCAATCTCATTTGCAATTCGCTGACGGTCATCATGGTGGACCCACAATATGACATGGGCGTGTAGGGAGCCCCTGTTTTGTATCTCATAACGAACGACATGGTGTTGTATTCGGCCAAGCAGACCGTCGGATGAAAGCAAATGCTTGCGCATGAACATGTGGAAGCGTGCGTGGAAAAGTGCCACGCATTCAACAGGACAGTCCTTCCAAGTGAATTGCGCATTATAATGTGTTGCGATGCTCTCGATCACATTAATTTCTTGCCACCATGTATCGGTGACCTCGTCTGCAGTGAATGTCAGAAAGAAATCTGGGAGGCCCCAAGCATGGACCATCGTTATGAGGTCCTTTAGTTGCCGTCGATGCCACGATGGGGACCCCGGCATTGTTGATGGCATGCTGTAGCGAAGCACGTGTCTCATTGCGTCTTCATCGGTCGTGGCAGGGTTGGCTTTCCTATATTGGTCGATGTCTCGTTGCAAGCATGTAGAGTTGCTTGAATTGGCAATCATCACTGCCTGTTTTAACTGGAACATGATCAACAAGTATGGCTTGTAGAGCGTGTAGATAGAGAATAAGGTGCATATTCTCATTTTCACATAGTTGCTGAACTGTATGCAGCCATCACAGTAGCCCCGTCCGAAAGGGAACAGGAAGGGGAACACTGCTGACTCCATGGTTATGTCAACGCACGCACTGCCAGCTGCTGCTACTCCGTCGACGTGGAATGAAGCGACCCTCTCTGAAAGCATTTCTGTACCCCGTAGCTGTATTGAGGCAAACTCATTCTTGTCCCTTGCATCAAAGGTGCGACGGTTCGCGGGGTCCACCATGTTTTGCAAAAGCAGGAGCTCAGGCTGAGATTCCGCTATTGACATTAACTCGAAGGGAGCTGTCTCATCGTGTAGTTCCAAGATACCTGCAATGGTTTGAGGACTCAAGATGCACATACCCATCTTGATGTCCGCACGCTCTGCTAAAGAATTGTACTTGCGCAATATTGGATTGTTCTCGATGTTGTATGCGAGCACACCTGACAGCTCGTTCGTCACGATGTATCTGCTCCGCTGGGCATCTCGTGTGCAGCTTTGGCATTTCCAGTAAGTCACTTGCATGCCCATATTCTCGCAGGCATCCAAAAGTATCATGTTTCCGAGTGCGACGCTGTGGCTTGAGATGCCTATGCCTTGCGAAGAAACGATCCTTTGGTTTGTAGACAGTAGCGTGGTTATGCCACAAACACCGCAGATTTGAAGGCTAGAGAAAATAGCCGCGCAATTACTAACCCATTGCTTGTATCTATCTGCGATGGTCAACCACGATGACGTAGCTGGCCTCAAGGACATCTTTCTTGATGTTATATCAAGTTGAATAGCTCGACCTCTGGCTGCTCTGAGCGTTGACGAATGGTCATGTTCGAAGGAGTTTCCGGTGGTCATTTCTACATCGTGACATGAATCGATGTCTTATGTTTGGGTTTAAACACCTACAGGGATTAATAATAAAAACCGTCCGAAACTTTGCTACAATTTCACTCACGTGGTTTTGTCTAAACGCAACAGGAAAAACAAAATGGACTAAACCTCTATCTTTAGAAGGTGAAAGAATTGATAAAATAACTTGAATCAAGCAAATACATTTTGTTGTGCGTACCTTTAGGAGAAGACACTCGTTTGGAGGCTGCAAACATCTCGAAAACAGAAGTGTTGCAGACATGATTAGTATGTTGGCCGAACCAAGCAAATGTAATGTTCCCTTGCAGAAACAGAATGTGCGAAGAAGTGTGCGTGCTCAAGATGAGGTGTTAAAAAAAAAAAACCATAATGTATGGTGGAGAGCTGGCACATGTCTCTCCAAAAATTATATATCATAGGGGAACGTGCCATCCCCCCGTTTCGAATAGTCACCTCCAGTGTTGGAGGTGTAGCGCATTAATGCGGACCAGAGCAACAGACGGTGCAGTAACATTTCAGAATTGAAATGACAGTACATTCTACTTACGTGGAGTATCCTTTGTGACGTCCACAGCTCGACGAGAAGTCGCCTATTTCTTTGCTGGAATGTTGGAATCTGAAAAACAATCATGATTAGTCAATATGCATTCCTCATGTTCTGCATGTTTGGATATATGTGCAATTTCCTAAAGATGATAAATTCAAGCACAAAAGCTATACACAATCTAACGATCAAAGATGTTCAAACCATCAAGGTAATCATCTTCACACATCTTCGAGCAGTTGTAGTTACAATTTTTGCCTTTGCAAGATTCCAAAAAATTACGACTATGGAAATATAAAAGTGCGTATAAATAACATCTTATTATATCTAAAATGATTCACTATGTCCATGATCTTATGAGTTGGCAATAGTTATCATTGACACTTTTGCAAACTTTGATCAGATCGCAACAATTATTGATGTTTGCATCCCATCCACCTCCAAACTCAACAATTATTGATGTTTGAAGTGATAGTGTCAATTGCCTCATAGTAGCAGACAACAAAATTCAGTAGAAAGAGACCAAAAGCTAGACACACCCTCTTGGAAGAAGAGATCTATAGAAACAACACTAGTCTTGAAAGATGACTGCCAAAACAACACTAGTCTGAACCACAAAGAAAGCTCACATCCACTCTTCTACGTGTTCTCAACGTCAAGGAATCCAAACACGGTAGAGAGAGTCATAAAGCCAACAGCATAACCAACAGCATCCGGCTGATTGCACTTTCCACTAGATGAAGCACGGCAACTAGACAGAGAGCAGCGGTACCTTGAATGAAGCACACCACCCCACAGCTACTAGCAAGAACAACTCCGTCAATCATGAAGTAAGGGCTAAGAGCCTACCAGCTCGTTGCCAAGGATTCAATGGCCATGCAAGGGGGGAAAACCCAAAGCTAGAGCTACAGACGATGAATACTCAATAGCATGAGTCGCCACTAATGCTCACAGACAAAAGCTAACGAAAGAATGCGCAGATACTAGTAGAGATGACAACATGCCCCTCAACACTCCCATAAACTTCAATTATCACGATGAGCCAATCCTCATGCTCACTGGGAAAAGAAAAACGGCTCGGTTACACGAAGCATATAAAATCAATAGATCAACTTACTCTAATTACACTAGAATGAAATGAGACTACCGTAGAAGAACGATTCTTGGGAACGTTGGAAGCTCCTTTACGCCGATTTGTGTTTTTGTTGGAAGAAATCTCCTTTGCAACGCCTCCTTGAGAAATGGATTTGCTGCAGGTGGAAGAAAGCGCCAAAGCATGCAAGGCATAAGAATCCTCACGAGTCAGCTCAAAGTGACAGTCTTCGTCATCTCTGATGGAGAGATGAAGTCGCTGAGATGAATGGAAACGCCAGTTTCATAGGATTGTTACTCACACAAATGAAGAACAGGTTGCGAAAAAACTTGCATGCGACAATTCGACTCGCTCTGTCGTCTCAATCTAGTTTTCAAATTGCCAGCGCCCTAGTGATCACGGGACTTCGACTCCTTAGCATGAAACTCATCCACATCGTAGGTCACCAAGAGGCAATTCTCTGATGGTCTGAGAGGAAACACGCACAATTGACAAGCAAAGTAGAGGATTCTTGAGGCATACGAATGGTGTTCTCACAGAAGAAGCTGGTGGGAGAGGATGTGAAGGGAACAGTGAAGTAACAAGTTTGAATGGAAGCGATCAAGAGCGTTGCAGGGTATTCCAATCTGTATATCTCGAAGAAGATTTGGAAGCCTACCTTGATTGAATTTGGCAAAGCCTACGTTACAGAGCCTTCATGCTTTCGTTCGTCCGTTTCGCCTATATTTAAAGGTTTTGCCTTGGCTTTTTACGCAGCTTTTCGCTTTTGGGCTTTCAGAATTTAAAAAATCTAAGGGTGTATATTGTGCCATGTGGAAGCACAGGATTTCAGAATTTGAAAAAACGTCCTAGTGCTGGCCAAGTAATGAAGCTAATAAACAGGAACTAGTTGTCCTCTATGTTTGAACCACCGTGTTCCTCTGGAATTGGCAGCCTCACATAGATGGTCATTTGGCACTTGAGTTTAATTTCGCAACCCTTCTTGCGGACTGTCTGCCGAACAGAGCAAGTGAGCACGATCGTGAAAACGTAGAAAAAGTTTTGGTCGATTGCAAGGAATAAATAAAAGGAGAGGAACGTATACCTTCGGTGCATGCTTGTTTGGTGGCGACATAGAAAGCAGTTTTCAACATCCTCTTTGCGTGCTTACGAACACCACTCTCTCTTGGTGGTATTAGCTCCAAAGGGAAAATCTTAGTTGATGGGGCAGCAGGGGCAGATGTCTTTATCAAGCAGGTGCCAGAGGCTGAAATGATACCTTGTTGTGTGAGTATAGGGCGAAAATCATCGTTTCTCAACTCGCCAATAGCAGTTAATGTTTGTGGCGGGTCGCTTGGCAAGAGCATCTCTGTTGCATTATCTAAAGGGATGATAATAATTAGTTTCAATCAAGGATTCAAATCAGATAACATCAATTTGAAGCAAGGAACAAAGTAGCATCGACAAACTTCAACATCATCTTGCAAAGATTGGTTACCCTTGGTGGCATGAAGTTTTTACATCTTCATCCCTCAAGTTTTCAGCCACAAAGGGAACTTCATCGACTTTTGAAAGTGGGGCAATTTTCAAATTGGGTTCCTGCAGAGCTTCTAAAATGGAAAAGAAAATAATTCAAAATGAGAGAGAGTAGGCTGATACAGAAAGATGGAGCTCCGTTAATTGCACGTGTAGAGGTAGTGTGCACAAGCCGACAGACGAGAAATAGGAAGGGTCTAGGCAGAATGGTGTGAGGCTGCATAGACGAGAAATAGGAAGGGTCCAGGCAGAATGGTGTGAGGCACATACGAGAAATAGGAAGGGTCCAGGCAGAATGGTGTGAGGCTGTTCCGCCTTTGATCATGAGAAATGGCGTAGTGGAAAAAGGTGCGAATGTATATTATAAGGTGTGGGTTTATAAATAGCGCGTAGGAGCTGCCAAAGATGGTGAGCACTTGAGGGTGGGCTTATATAATTGTAATGCGGATTTGCACAGAGAGGAAATAGGGACGCTGCGGGAGCCTGGGAGGAAGCAGCAGACCGGAGAGCAGCCTTGGGGACAACTTGAGCCGCAGCAAAAAGAGTGGCTTGGCAAGTGAGATGGAATGGGACGGACACGGAGACGACAAGGCAAAGGAGCTCCGGAATATGACCAATGGTTGCAATACAAAGATCTCCAACAACATCCGCAGTGCGGGAAGGAAATAATCAATCCAAGCTGACAAAAATAAACGAACGATAGATTTGAAATTACCATGAATTTTTGATTGGGCGTCGTCTCTGTATAGTTTGTTGGATTCGGCCATGTTCATAAGTCCTTCATAGTTCCATGAATGGTATTAGAGCATGCAGAAGCGATTGATATTGGAATCGAAAGGAGGAAGTGAATGTGGAAATAGCGTCAACCTCGTTCAAAGTCTCCACTGCTAATGTCCATGGAGTCGGCATATCCTCTTCGGAAGCAATTATCTCTGCTTTGGACATTGTCACTACTGCGTACGTATAAACGAAAACCGCATGCAAAAGACAGACACGCAAAGACAGACACGCAAAGACAACGATTGGACTCACGCACAGTGAAGATCCACCAAAGGTTCCTTTATAGGACCAACCCAGAAGTAGCATTTTGGGGAACCCATACTTTCCCTATCCGTTTCCATTCGTTTCCCCGACTGTGCTCCATAGCTTTCTTATTTAGGGCGCTTCTAGAACTACTTCCAATCGCTTACTCGTTGTCGCCCTCGTCAGGTAAGTGGAACAAGTCTCGCGGAGTGAAACGAGAAAACTAACAACAAAAATCAACTCGAAAAAACTGTATGCCGTGGGCATCATCGACGCAATTGCCTCCGAAACACTGGCGCGATGATCGGGTCTATCAGACAAAAGTGGACGATCAACAGAGCGAGCAAAGAAAAAGGATCCTGGGAAGAAATCCATCGCTACGAGTGTTGTGGCTTCCCATATGCCCTTGATGAAAAGGTCCTGTTAAAGGAGTATTGGTAGCCAAGGACCGGTCAAGGAACCTCTGTTTTTGAGTCGAGAAACAAACTTACAGATGAGCGGATTACGAATTTATGGTGAGAGAGCGCGCCCAGAATTGAAGGCGCATTTGCAATGAACTCATGAAATTGTGAAAGCCCACTTAGCCGGGCGAGAGTCATGCGCAGAAAACAAGTTTGGGAGCTTGAGAATAACAAGTTTGAACGGAAGTGATCAAGAGCGTTGCAGGGTATTCCAATCTGTATATCTCGAAGAAGATTTGGAAGCCTACCTTGATTGAATTTGGCAAAGCCTACGTTATAGAGCCTTCATGCTTTCGTTCGTCCGTTTCGCCTATATTTAAAGGTTTTGCCTTGGCTTTTTACGCAGTTGGCTTTTTACGCAGCTTTTCAAAAGCTTTCAAAGCTTTTGGGCTTTCAGAATTTAAAAAATCTAATTTAAAAAATCTAAGGGTGTATATTGTGCCATGTGGAAGCACAGGATTTTAGAATTTGAAAAAACGTCCTAGTGCTGGCCAAGTAATGAAAGCCCACACACACACACGCACACACATATCTTATCTTATCTTACTTCTTACCTTACTATTTCTTTAATGAAAGGTTAGAGGTTATGCCATGTGGCAAGAGGAGGTAGAGGGGAGGGAGAGCTTGAAGAGGTGGCACGTGGCAAGCAAAGCGGGCCTCTCCATGAGATCCCTTGCTCAGCAATCATGTGTGTATAGGTTGTAGCAACCTTCTTGGTGAAGCTTAGCCATGTGGCGGCTCTTCTTGGAGGGAGGTGAAAGAGAAACCCTACATTCAAATGGTCTTTTTCCTCTTCCTCCTCCCCTTCCTATCCTTTGCTCGATGCCAAGTAAAGGTGCGCACACAAAGCTTACATGATGGGAGATGCTCACTCAATCAGAAATGGCACATCTATTAGGATGCTATGGAGGATTTTGGAATGATGTCTATTGTAATATGGCAGCAAGAGCAACCTATACCCTCAAATGTGCATCACACAGCTAGATAGGATGATTGCCTCCCTATCCTTCAATGAGTTGGGTAGCCTGGTATTGTTGCTCTTCTCCTAATGCACAAATTTGAGATTTTGCATGCGCTCCTTGCGGCTATGGGATTGAAGGCGTTGCCCTCTCTACCATACATTTCATTCCAAAAGAGCAACATAGGTAAGCAAGCTTCGAAGCAATGGGGTGCAATCCTCAAAGGCTCCTTGCACTGGTAGATAGTGTTGTATTGTGTTTCCAACTTGCAAAGTTCATCCTCAACTCATGTGGCTATTCTCATCAAGAAGGGAAGAGGTTCTTGGGGCTCAATGGGTTGCCTTTGTGTACTACCCTAGCCAATAGGAGCTACTCAAGCATGAAACCATTCTATGACCTTAAGACTAGATTGGTTGGAGCATTGACAGGTGCCTAATATTTGTTTTGATAGCTCTTGGTGCGGGTTTTTGATGTTTGACAATGTGCAATTGGTGGCTGCAGCCCATGGCTTCAATGTCACATCCAATAAGTTCCTTTTGCAGAGGTTGTATCCCAATGCCAAATTGCTTTGTCTTGACGTTGACCCGATGCATGTGTTTGAGAGGTTGTCATAAGAGATAATTTTTTTGTGTATGGGGGTTCTGCTATGTTTGACAGATCGTGTGGGTATGCATGACCCGATGCATGCATGTGTTTGAGAGGTTGTCATGAGAGAGAATCTTGTGTATGAAAGAGAGAGAGAGAGATGAGTTCATGAATGCATGTGCAAGTGTAAAAGAGAAAGACAAAGAGATGGGGGGGGTCTCCTATGTTTGAGAGATCGTGATACGCGTGTGAGAAAGACACAAAAGGGAGAGCACATGTGGGTGTGTGATGTAGAGAGAAATATTATAATTGCACTGAGAGAGAGTATAGCTTTGTGAGGGGGGGGGGAGAGAGAGAGAGAGAGGGGGGGGGGGAGGGAGGGAGGACAGGGCTGATTTTTTGTGTGAATAGTTTGCCCCTCGATCCACAACAACTGATGGTCAGTCATCTAGCTGAATAGTTGAGTAAAGTGAGCATAGACCCAAAAGATTCAGTGCTGCCTATAGTGGAGGGGGTCTTGAAACTTGAAGTTTATGAAAGACATTTTAAGTTCCCACCTTGAGACCCAGCGGAGCGGGTCTCTAACCCATCACAAACGGGTCATGTTACTCATACTTCTTGATACTGGGAGCTCTAATACTCTTCTTTTAATAGACTTGGCCTCGCAAAAAGCTAGACTTGCTTTCTAAAGGCTACTTTTTACAAGGTCATTGGACTGATTTACTACAGCTAGTTGAGTTTCATAGACCATCCCAACCGGTGATCAAAATTTCATTACTTATATTACTAAATCTATTAGGGATCCAAGTAGAAATCTGATAAGAAAAGAATGGTATCATCCCCAAGATGCTTTCATATAACTACATTTCCAACCATTTCTATTCATAATCGGTCCGGTACACCGTTTCCTCCACAACTTATCCAATCCCCTCATGGGGACTTCATTACACCTACAAATGATACCAATACAACTATTACATTACCTTTGTATACAACAATGCTATGTTTACACTTTAGTTTAAATTATTGAGGTCTTAGTTACTTTAATAAGTACATAGGTGATTTAATAACTCCTATAATGATCTCTTCTTAAAACTCTATTATTTCATCCCCCTCCTTCTAGCAAGGCCACAGTGGTCTTGCCACCTTGTTTTGTTGTGTTTGAGAATCTAGGTTCGTGATATGCTAGAAGATCTAGTTAGTTTTCAATGCCAAAGGCTTGTTGCTCTTTGAATGAGAAACACTTGAGCAAGAAGTCAAAAAATCTCAAAGTCAAGTCAAAGAATGTAAAGAGTAAGTGGCAAGTCAATGTTAAGAGTTGGTATTTCAATCATGCTAAGAATTTAGGATTCTCAAAATTATTATGCAACAATATGCATTTGTATGGTGATGGTTCATTCTGAAGCAATTTTCTTGTAAAGGATTAGACATTGGCTTGAGACACGCTCTCAACATTAAGACCTTCCTATCATCCTTATGAAGAAGGGACTTTGGAGTACTGCTAATGGGAAAGAGAGGAAACCTTCAACAAGGGATTTTGAAGCCATATGGGTTGCCAAGGATGAGAAATCTCTTGAGATTATTGCTTTAGGATTAATTGATGAGTTCATCCATCACATTGATATAAAGGGGACATCTTTTAAAGCATGGGAAGAATTAGAGAAGCTCTTTGGGACTCATGCAAAAAGCTCAAAGATTTCTCTCATGATGCAATTCTTCGAGCTTAATTTAAAAATGGGGGATCTACTTCCATCCCACCTTAATCAGATTAGTTGAACCACTCAACTTGTGGAAGTTGAAGTAGATAGTGGCTTTCTACATTCATGAAGAGTTTGAAAGTTGAGGCGGTGAAGCTTCTATTAAGTGAACTATTCTACACAATGAAACCTTATTTTTGTCTAAGCTACGAGCTTGTATGTGTGTGTGAGCTACCCTCATGAGAGTCATCTCCTTCAACTTAGTCATGGGTGTCTAGTGTTTGGAGTATTGTGGGTAGTCCTTAGTTGAGTCTACATTGGGTGGATATCACATGTAAACTACAATAAGTCCTATAGACATGAGCAATAGTTGGTGGTCTATGTTTTTAGAGCTTGTCCCTCCTCATAATTATATTAGATGCTTTTGTTTTCCATGCATGTTTCTATTACAAATGATGAGCATGTGATATGTATGAGTTGGAGAGAGAGAGAGAGAGAGAGAGAAAGAGAGAGAGGGAGAGAGAGAGAGAGCAGAATTGCAACTATTGTTTGATGCAAGATCCAATTGGTTTTTGTATTCTAAGAGGGCTGCTTGTCAATTAATCCAACATCACACACATTCCCACAACCTCCCCTCCCTCGATCCCCTCCCCCTGCCACACCTTTCATCACTCCCCCTCCCCTCGAGCTACACCTTGCCTCAAATCCTATCCCCTCCCCTTAGTGTCCATGCTCCGTGGCACCCTTGGTGCTCCCCCTCGAATCTCTACCAATTGCCCCTCGCTTTTGTAGTAGTTGTGCTAGCCCTTCCCCCTTCAACATGCACGCGCCTGCGCACACACACACACACCCACCCATGCAACACACAACCAAAGGATGTTGCACTCATAGAACTTAAACACAACACCTCACACACGTTATCCAATCACAAACATGTAGAGACTAAGGGTAGACGATGGCACAGAGAGAGAGAAAGAGAGAGAGAGAGAGAGAGAGAGAGACTCTCCTCTTAACATGTGGAAAATATAGACTAACTAAGGTAAGGTTTGAACTAACCTTTGGTTAAAGCATTCTAGCTATGGCTAGACCTAACCTTGATTAATTAGACTAAGACACTAAACTATTACTAAGGTATGTTCACACTTAACCTTAAAGGCCAATGACTATCAAAAGACCCTAGCTTTGATTAGTCATAACTTTATTAGATGAAGCCCAAATTGGATCCAATTAAAGCCTAGCTTAAATACATGAAACATCATGTTTTGCACGAATTTCCAACACATTTGACCCAATTTTGGACATCATTTCCAAGGCCAATCATTGCACCAATTTTAGGCACTTTATGAGGGTGAAATCATTATAACTTCATCTTACAATATCAAAATTTAGATGCATTTTCACTAACATGTTCAACAAATCAAACAACAGATTTTTTACTAAAATTTTAAAGAATTTGGGCAATTTAGTCAAAGATGTACTCAAAGGGGTCCTCTTGAACAAGGACATCATCTGTGGGGGAACTTAAACAACAAAGCAACACAAGCTCATGAAATCTTTCAGTAAGTACCAGCATCTCATTTAAAGTTCCATTATAGATTTTGTGAAAAATGACATCTATTCAAGTAACACATGCAATTTAATTGCCCATTCAATTGACACTTCAAGAATTTTGACAATTCACCCTAAACAAACCAACAAGGGTCAATATTGTGAAAGATCACGATGGAACCCATATGGGATCGAATCCTAGAGGACTATCTCCAATACATAGACGTGTATAGCAGCAATACAATGGACTAGTTGGAGTCAATCCCACAAGTACTTGGCACTAGACATGATCCACTTGCATACATACTCATGTTCTCAGGTAGGGGTAATCTCAAATAACTCATTGCTTTGTGGAAGAAGAGGATGGTTAGGAGACACCTCAGCACGAGCTCTCATAGAAAAAACCATTTGACTGGTACCTCTAAATAGATGTGGAGAGGCACAAAATTCATGGCCCATGCTTTGAATTGCTTACACTACAATTTGCAATAACTAATAAAACAATGTTGGATCTCAACCATAAGATGTCACCCACACAAAATTGCTTTGACAATACTCTATTGTACAACCAGTAAAATAGAGATACGTGATGTTGTACTAATGACTGGAAGAATCAAATGACGTGATGGAAGAATGATGGAGGCAAAATTGGAAAGGCAAGTTTCTAAACCCAAAGCGGCCACAAGTGGAGCCAATTGTAAATCCACTGACAAGCATAGGGCAAAGGCTATAGAATCATCATATGCAATAAATAGTATAGAGGATCTTCTTCTAATATGTTCAAAAGAATCAACTATCAATAATATGTGCCCAAAAAGCAAGGTCAACAAGAAAGCAAAACCACAAAAGTATAGAGGATCTTCTTCTAATATGTTCAAAAGAGTCAACTATCAATAATATGCCACCCAAAAAGCAAGGTCAACAAGAAAGAAGAAAGGGGCTAAAGAAGATCCAATGATGTACAGCTAGCTGACAACCCTAAACCAAACCCTAACAAAAGTAGGATGCACAAAGGGGATGTAGTCCAAAGGATAGAACCAAAAGATTTTGACACATCTTTCTTAGAGGACAAAACCAAGATGTGGCACTCAAGAACATCTTTGCCACCCAAACTCTCTAAGTACAATGCTTCTGCATCAACATGATGTAGAACATATTCTATCTAATGAGTTTCCAATATGCATGCTTACCATGATAGAGAAATTGCGTCTTTACTATACACCCAAAGTATTCCAAAAGGGCAAATACAAGGTAGAACAATCAAAAGCACTCTATTATCAAAATCTTGCTCTCAACACATTTAGGAAAGGAGAACCAAAAGGACAAACCCACCACAGATGTAGAATAATTCGAGGATATTTTTCATGAACTATATAGCTAGCGAATGAGCTCCAAAATGCTTGGCAACAACAATTAGTGTAGCTCAAAAAACAACTATAGTAGGAGTAGGATCAAAAGCAAAATCCGGAACAATTTAAGGATGTTTTCCAATAGCAAATACAACTAGTGAATGAATTCCATGATGCTTGGCACCAACAACTGGCATAGCTTAGACAACAACTACAATTAAGAGTAGGATTTAAAAAAGAGACTTAAGTTATATCATGCAGAACAAAACAGTGAGATACAAAAGACCTAACAAACTCAAACCATATGCTAGCAATTGAAACTGGCCCCTATAAAAGATCTAGACCATTTGTCAAAATCCAAAAGGAAGTGTCAACCATATCAAGCTAACTACTAGACCCTAATCTTATCTCCACTCAATGATAGAGATCATTGAGGATTCCAAAGAAAATCCCTCAGTCTAGATTGCAACCGACCAAATTGTCAACATGGACCTATTAAAGAGAAAGGATATAGTCATTAATCAACAACCAGTCTTCTCCTCCATACAATCTAATACAATCCAAAACAAAAAATACGTTTTCATGCTTACATCTCTCAAAAAGAGGGAGACGCGGGCAAGAAGGGAGAGGAGAGGGAGACAAGGGGCGAGGCGGGACTTAGTGGAGGGAGAGACAAGGGGAGAAAATTCTATTTTTGTAAGGTTAAAATCACTTGGGAAGTTCGCTTTAGAGGGGTACCTAAAAAGACAAGTTTGTGGTGTGCCCCTAGCTTATATAAAAATTCAAAAGGCCTACCCTGGAAGCTTAGAGAGGGAGAAAAAAATGGGGAGAGAGAGAAAGGAGGTAGAGAGAGAAAGGGGGAGAAAAAAAGGGGAGAGAGAGAAAGGGGGAGAAAAAAATGGGGACCAAAATAGCAAAAAATCCACATCATTTTCCCTTTCTTAAACAAAACACCTTTACTAAAGCCTTCCCTCCTCAACACCTTTACTAAAGCCTCGCTCCTCGGGCAGGCCAAAAAGAATACAAGAATACATTAGGACCTTTAAGATTAGTTTAAGTCAATTGCAAATTCACAAGTGATATGGAATTAAGGCCTCTGTATATAAGCACAGAATGGGGACCACTATAATGCAATACTAAAAGCCTCTACCTTTAACCCTCACAAAAACCCTTGCTTCTGCTGCGCGTCTCACCATGGCTCGCAATCCCAAGAAGAAGAAGGGACCCAAGAAAGCAAAGGTCTGTGTCTGACTGCCCATTTGCTTTGATCCCCAATACAGGATCAATGCATATCTTCGTAGCGTTTTCTAGCTCTGAGAGAGAGAGAGAGAGAGAGAGAGAGAGAGAGAGAGAGAGAGAGAGAATTCGATGCTTTCCAGCTCACATGACATTTTAATCCATTCAGGCCTCCAGAAAGCAGGAAGCAGGGAGTTCGGCCGCTGGACAGCAACCAATGAAGGTAATTGCCTTGTTGACTTTGATGCTGTCTTCATGTGCATGAAGCTAATTGACTCAGAAATATCATTGTATTTGGTAGACAAGTTGGGACGATTTAATAAGGTCCTAGATTGCTCTTTAGTTGGTCATCAAGATACGCATTGGAGATTGTCCAACTTAGCATTTCGTTTGCGATGGAGAAGCGGTGTTAGTATCGTTTGAAAGCTCAGACTCAGATTCAGTCCTAAAAAGCAGCGGGTGCGATATATTTACCGGTGTGGATGAATTGGAAGAGGATGAAGTGCTCCAGTTTGATCCAACAGCTTACGACTGCCTACATGCCTTCAATCTTGGTTGGCCTTGCTTAAGGTCGTTTTTCCTTGTCCAAATCAATTTTCTGTCTACCTTTTGAGAATATCTTTTGCTGCGTTTTGTACCACCCATGGCCGATCCGAGACTTTTGTTCCCAATTCTTAATTTTGACTGTACACTTTTTTGGGGGTTAAAAACAGTTTTGATATAGTGCGGGATGCACTTGGACTAGTGCGGAGTGAATTTCCTCATACTATGTTTTGTGTAGCAGGGACACAGGTACTGAAATTTGGTGTTGAAGTACCGTATACATGCTAATAACTTGCACTCTTTTTTACTCTTTTCTCAACTTCTTGGCCTCATTTCGAATTGAAGGGTTTCATGACAGGCAGACGTTGCAGCAAACAATGCCCTAGCTGTAGCAAGGCTATCAAACATTAGTGGTAGTAGGCGTAAGCAAGTCCCAGCTGATCCTGGCAGCGAGAGTGACAGTGAGAGCAGCAGTGACGAAGATGATGAGGGGGGAGCGTTGCCAAGCACCAGCAAATCAAATTTGCAGGTGAATCTATGAAGAAATGCATGCATGGAAGTCAAAGTGAAAGTTATTCAAAGCCTGAATGTAATAAGTATAATTAAAATGTGTAACTAGTTTTTACTATCAGCTCTTTTCAATTCTAGGTGCGCATGATTGCTCATCATGGTGGCGTGAATCGCGTGCGGTCAATGCAGCAGCAGCCCTACATTGTAGCAACATGGGCTGATACTGGCCATGTCCAGGTTCTCACTAACCTGTCATATTAGGGCTGAGAAACAGTATCTGCTTATGTAGTGAAAGATTTTGAAATGTCTGCTTTGGCTTTTGTCATATCAGGTTTGGGACATGAGTGCACATCTGCGCTCCTTATCAACTGCGGATCCTCTTGTAAGCACTGGATTTGGTAATATCATCAGGCAAGCCCCACTTCAGATCTGTACAGGCCACAAAGACGAGGGTTTTGCTCTGGATTGGAGTTCTGTTAGTCCAGGCAGGCTTCTTTCAGGTGTGCATAAGATCTTTCCTCCAGCAACAGAGGAATTTTTGCAAGTTGTGTCCATCAGCCATCTAGTGCTGAGCTTTTGCATTACAATTTATTAAATGTCTCTGTTGAATTTTGAACCAAAGGGTGCAATGAAGGAGGAGAAACCTCGGATTTTATTAAAGAGTGGTAGTCTGGATGCGTTTTTTTGGGGAGATAGCTAAGTATGGGTTTGTGCATGCAACTTCCAATAGAAAACGTGTGTCAACGTTGCAACGAAGTTGAAATTTGTTTTGATGTGTCAGGATGATGTTTTGGACATTTCACTTACTCTACTTTGATGTGAAATAAAACAACATCGTCCATCATTCTTGTTTTTGTATTTGTTAATCCTATGCTTTAAACT